>NW_006409140.1:171590-174374 GCF_000296735.1 Chrysochloris asiatica
GGATAATAATCAATGTAATGATACAAGCTATATGAATGGTTGAATGTGAAGCTGATGATGTGCCCTGTAAACTTTCACTCAATCCAAAATAAAAACATTTAATTTAAAAAAAATGATACATTATACACTAGTGATTGAAGACCAGAATAGTTGTGATATTACATCAAGAACATCACACAGGAAGAAAGCAAAAAGTCATTAAGAAGACAAGAAACAGGAAGAGACCAAAATGCATGTCAAAAGAAACTATGAAACTTGCTATCCAACATAAAGATGCTAAAGCAAATAGAAGGAATGAGAAAGTAAAAGAGATGAACAGAAATTTCAAAGGGCAGCTTGAGAAGACAAAGTTAAATATTATAGAAGATGGTTGACTAGGCTTAAAGGTTGTGCAGACCCTCTGCAGCAGAGATATGAAACACTGGATGAGACAGACTCAGAGGATGGTCCTATGACTCTAAGCTTCAGATGAAGGGATAAATAAGTAGATCAAGTGCTTAAATGGAGAGAGAGTGGAACAGACAGGGAAAGAAAGTGATTTCTGATTTAGGATGGCCAACAGGATTTACTGTAGCCATTTTGAGAAATTAAAGTCCTGGTGTGGCACTGTGGGTTAATGCGCCAGACTGCAAAGCTGTTTGAACTGCAAGGTCGGTGGTTCAAGCTCACCAGATGCTCCTCGGAAACCTTATGCAGGGTCGCTATGGGTTGGAACTGACTCGACAGCACTTAACAACAACAACAAGTGGATTAAGAGACAAGAAAACATTTGCCTTGTAGAGAAGCCTGCCTGTGACTCACAGAGACAAAGGTGCAACTTTTTTTTTCTTCCCTTTTCCTCTCTGGTTCCTTGAATTTCCATGGTGAACAGAGTCAAGACCTCTACAAGTGTACACCCCCAACGAAGGTCCCACTTTCCAGCCAGGAGGAACAATGCAGACCCCATGGCTGTGCACACAATTGAGTGGGATACAGACAGCAGTAATAGCCCCATTCCAGCTGGCCCTGCTCCAAATTTTCAAAGTTGGCCCTGGACAGCCCTGGGATAGCTCTCACTAAGAGAAGTGGCTCAACAGATGTGAGGGGTAGAGAAAAAGGAAAAGAAAAAGAGGCACAGAGGGAACATCTTGAAATTTCTCAGGTGACTGTGAAGAAAAGAAGCCAGTAGGTGCACACAGCATTCTGCTTATTTTTCCACTATGGTTTGCTGAAGTTTCTTGGATTTTTTGTGTGTGTTTGTCTTCCTTCTCTCTTATAGGATTGTTTTCTCTTCTTGACTCACCTGACAAGAGATAATAACTGTGGCCATCCAGCCCAACCACAGCCATACCATCTTCAGTCCCCCCAAGTGAACTAGAATCAATACCAGCTGCTATACACTGATCAAAGACAACCAACATCAGCTAAATTAATGAACAGCAAACAATGAATTGTGCACAAGCTAATCTCTTGATCACACCCACTAGAAGGCAGTTGGTAAGTACCTAAGAATATAATAATATACATTCACCAACTTAATGCAAATACAATACCACAATGCCTTGAAAGCAATAGCCAATCACTGTTTACATGAAAATAAAAGGAAAAGTAGCTCAAACAAATGACTTAGAGGTAGAGCTAGAAAATGTTTTTGAGGAAAAAGAAGTACTGGAACTGCCTAAAAAAGAGTTCAGGAGAAGGATATTTAGGTACCTCCAAACTATTGACAGAAAGGTTTAGAAAAACAAAGAAGAATCTAGAAAACCAAAAGGGAAGGATTCTTCATATCAAGGATCAAGACTGTCTCCTCAGTACACCGGGTTGATAGGGACAGGCAACTTAGACATTCGACACCAAAAATAGGGAACTTTAAAGGCTCAATGTGACTGGATAATAGCTTTCAAGAGTGTGTTTAGTTGCAGAACTAGGGGTAAGGTAGAATCCCCATTGAATAGTTTTCTCTTGTCTAGATGGATCTGGTGAAAGGGGATGGGAGAGGTTGGGGATAGGATTCTTTTGATTCAATAGTGAGTAATTGTTATCATGACAAATTGTCACAACTATAAATGTAGATGATGTGAAATAAAAATCAGGGAATAGTTAATCTTTCATTCCAGAAACAGAGGACTTTAGGACCACCAAGAAGGTAGAGCATGAATGAAGTGTGGGATCCTAACCAGAAAAGCAACAGCAGCAGAAACAGAAGCAGAGGTGAAGACATAGATAGAGCAGCTGAGGACTCTAGACCCATGGAATGAGAAAGACTGTGTGTCAGCAGGCAGGAGGTTGACTTGCAAAATATTCCCTTTGGATATTTAAACAAGTATACATAAAAAAAGGGGGGTGGGAATAGAGGTAACTGCAGTTAATCAATTGTGCATGTAGGGAATTGTAATTGTTGCAATGACACAAAATATGATTTGTTGAGTGTAAAACTAATGGTCTGCTTTGTAAACTATCACTCAATTCACAGTAAAAATTTTTATAAAAAAGGAAGAATATACCATGCTCATGATAGGAAGACTTAAAATTGTGAAAATGTCAATATTACTCAAGGAACTCTACAGATATAATGCAATCCCAATTCAGATTCCAACGTTCTTTAAAAAGAAAAAAGCAGTGATGATAAACTTTATAAGGAAAGGAAAGAGACCTTGGATAAGCAAAGGACTGCTTAAGAAGAAGAACAAAGTTAGAGGCCTCTCACTCCCTGATCTCAAAAATTATTACACAGATATTTGTCCTCGGTTTGCCAGAGTGGCCAGACGTGCTCGTGAGTAGGGGCTCCGGGATCGGGAAAGAGAA
>NW_006409140.1:183043-200210 GCF_000296735.1 Chrysochloris asiatica
TAAAAAAAAAAAAAAAAAAATTATTACACAGTCATAGTGGTCAAAACAGCCTGGCTCTGGTACAATGAAAGATGAACAGATCAATGGAATAAATTCATCCACATATAGCTTACTGAGTTTTGACAAATCTCCAGAACACACTAACTAGGGAAGAGATAGTCGCTTCAACAAATAGTGCTGGCAAAACTGGAAATCGATTTGCAGAAGAATATAACAAGACCCATACCTCACCCCATATACAAAAAAAGACATAGATTAAAGACGTAAATGTAGGGCTGTAGGTCTTGTGCCATAATCATGATGGACATGATGGAGTTGCCAAAGTTGTGTATCAATGTGAGAATGCTTGCTCAGTTCATAAATTGGCCTGTTTACTTTGTAAGGAAGCTAGAAAGATTCATCCCACTGGAAAAATGTTTATTCTTTCAAATAGAGAAGGAAAACATTGAACCATTGAGTTGATTATTCTATTTTATTATTAAATATAAAACTGATTTTTTTAAAGACCTAAATGTAAAACCTAGAACAAAAAATATCATCAATGAAAACCTAGGGACAAACTTAGGGATTCTAATACATTGTATACTTACACTATCAACCATTACCAAAAATGCACAAGTAGTAGAAGACAAAATAGATGATTGAACTTCCTAAATATTGGAAACCTATGTACATCAATGGAAAGAAAACATAAATCCTCATCATTAGACCAATAAATAATATCATAAACGGAGAAGACACAGAAATTGTCAAAGACTTCATTTTTCTTGGATCCTCTATCAACACTCATGGTAACAGCAGTCAAGAAATCAAGAATTGCAGTAGGCAAATCTGCTGCACAAGACCCTTTTAAAGTGTTCAAGAGCAAAGATGTCAGTTTAAGAACTAAGTTGCACCTGACCCAAGCCATGGAATTTTCAATAGCTCCATATGCATGTGAAAGTTGAACAATGAATAAGGAAGTCCATAGAAGAGTTGATACATTTAAGTTATGGTGTTGGATAAGAATATTAAAAATACCATGGACTGCTAGAACAAACAAAGTGCAGCTAGAATGCTCATTAGAAGCCAGAAAGGGGAGACTTCATCTCTCATACTTCAGTGACATTATCAGCAGGGACCATTCTCTGGAGAATGACATCATGCTTGGTAAAGTGGAGGGTGTCAAAAAAGAGGAGAACCTCCAGTGAGATGGATAGGCACAGTGGAAGCAGAAATAGGCTCAAACTTAACAACAATTGTGAGGATGGCACAGCAGTTTGTTCTATTGTGCATAAGGTCTCTATGAATCGGAACTGACTCAACAGCATCCAACAACAGCAACTCATCATTCAGGCTCAGCTCAGTTGCTTCCTCCTCCATGAGGCTTTTCTTAGTCTCACATGCAGGGTGACTCACTCCTGCTAGGCTTGCAGTGTTTGTCTATGGTACTTTTAGCTATGAGCTGTCCATCTCCCCCATCTGATTCATACTGTAGGGAGAGTTATGGGTCTAATTGGACTCTAATCCCTCCTTACTCCCATTATATCCCACATGACCAGGCACAAGGTCTTGTTTATTTCCATCAATTGCAATCAATAGATGTTGTTGAAATAACTTCTTCACCTCTCTCTCTTATTTCTAAGAAAAGTCATGGGCCCTCTATAACCCTGCAGAGCCAAGAGGCCATGAAGAACACATATTTAGGGATTCTCTTCACAGGAGTTCTATGATTATTGTATTAATGTGTACAGGCTACAAGGGGATGTAGCCTTCAGGAGAAAGAATGTGGCAGCATCAATTAAGTCTTGGTGCTCATTAGAACCACATATTGAATGAAACTCAGAGTTCTGCCATCATCTAAGGAATTAAGAAGACTGATAGAAGATCAACAGAGGCTTCATACCATGAGGGTATACATGGCCCCTTCAGGAAGGGATGAGGCAACATTGGCACTAAGAAGGAAATAAAAAGGAAAGGAGAGGAGGGGGTCACCAAGGAATCCTGATGCGTTATCTGACTATGTCAAGCATATTTAATTTGGAAAGTTTTGAACATATAGAGAAGTGTATCAAACAACACCGCATATGCCCATGACCCCCATACACTCTCCATGGTTTTTTGGTACCATCTCCCTGTGTACTGCTCTGGTACAGGCCAGGGGATAGTATAGCTTCCCTGAAAGATTCTGCAGTGAAGTGCAGAGTCCCTGGAGGTGAATGGGGATGCACTGAGCCCCCATTCTGACAGTCATCCTGGTGTTGACAAATTAGATGGATTCCCTCAGGCTGACACAAGCTATGTAGGTGATTCCATAAAAGTGCTACAGACCTGCAGGGAGTTGATGAAGGTGACAAAAATGAAGGAGAAAATACTGATAAGTAGAGGACAGGGCAGGTTTAAGTGAGAAGGTTCTTACCCCCACACCTTCCTCTATGTCCCTGTCCCACTATAATTACTGGTAATGGGCCTCAACGTGTCCTCAAATCAGCATCATTTCCCCTGAGAAGCCTGTCCTGAAAATAATCATAGGGAACCAGATGTTCCAGATCTTGCTCCTTAGAGTAGGGTCCTCAGTACCATGCTCCTGGGCCCCTGCATAGAAACTTGTATGTCATCAGGACTCCAAAGGGATAATGGGCAAAGAGATAACAATTATTGATTTCAAGTGTCTCACATTCACTGTGAACTCCCATCTATGACAGACTCCTTGAGGTGCAAGTCCAGTCATATGTGTCATGATTCTGTCTGCCCTTCCCAAAAACATGCACATCATCTAAAGAAAGATAGGTACCAGCAAAAACTAAATAAATTAAATCAGCTAACTGGGCTCAATATTTCCTTGGGGATCACCTCAGTCAAGGAAAAACATGAGCTGCATCTGAACACCTGTGCCTGCATCCCCTCCAATGTCATATAATGGTCAACACCAGATTTGGCCTGTAACAGGTCCCCTAGACCTCTGATACCACATTAAGTGGAAGAAGTAGCAGGTTTTGTCCACTCCTTTACAGGGAGATGACACCTTTATTTGTTTCTGGGGGCCCAGAGAACACACCCATATATTGAGTGCCTTCAACTGTTTTCATAATCTCACCATGCTTGTGTCAGGGTCCGGACTAGAAGGACTTAGAGAAAGGTGGCTGTTCTCATTGTAGTTGGAGCACCTGCTTGATGTCATTGTAAACTGGAAGCAAAATCTCCTAGGCAGCTGGGGACAATGAAAGTACCTTTGAACAAAGAACTGCTGCCTTGGCACCACTTGATGGACTGATGTAATGAAGGTGGAACAGTACGTTTCTGGTCTTGTCCAACCAATGCAAGAGGATGAATACTGAGAAATGTGTCTGGCACTAGTGAAACAGGAGAATGCTTAAGTAGCCACTTGCTTACAGGAAAGAGATGACCTCATCATCCAAGCAATCTGCATCTCAACAGGAAGAGCAACCTAGGGCAAAGAATTAGGGGGCCAGCAAAAGGGTTGATGTGGAAGGAGGAACCTGGAAACAACCAAGAGCAAAGTGCTTTTCAAAATCCATGCCTCCTCTTCATACCCACAGAGCCCCTTTTGAAAATAACAGGAGTCAGAAAAACACTACTCTTTAAAAGCCGAGAGTGGATCCCACTTGAAAGGACATGCAGACTAGCCTGGAGTGACTAGAGGAACAGAAGATACTTCTTGAAAGAAGGGTTGGTTGGTCCAAAGTTCGGGGAGACTTGAGAACTTCTGAACACAGAGGGCTAGAGCTGAGAGTAAAGCATCCAGCTGATATGAAGTGGGGGGGAGATGCACAATAATGCCCAAACTTTCCAAAAATACCCATTTGTCCTAGCTTTGATGGTTTGATGACCAGAGCTCAACTAGAGGAAGATAAAGAAATTTGATAAAGGAAGCAAGTGTAAATTGCTTTTAGATGAACTTGACCTATACATATGAATGTAGTAACTTAAAATATCAGCCAAGAGGGAAGGAGTCTTCACATCAAGGATGAAACCTATCCCCTCTGTACAGAGGGTTGATAAGGATGGGCAACTTAGATACTGGCTACTTAAAATTGGGGGAGCTATAAAGACATGAAGTGGCTGGCTTACAAGTTTTCAAGAGCGAGTTGAGTTTCAGAGTGTGTGGGGGAAGGGTAGAATCCCCACTGAATAATTTTCCTAAATGGGTCTGGTGAAACGAGATGGGGATAGGATTCATTGCTTGAATAGTGAGTAGTTGTTATCATATCTAATTGAGATTGTCACAACTGTAAAGGTAGAAGTTGTGTAACAAAAAGGGGGGAGTAGTTAATCTTACATTCTAGGAACAGAGGACCCTAGGACCAACAAGAGAGAAGAGCATGAGCTGAGAGTGGGACTCTAACTACAGAAGTAGCAACACCAGAGATGGAGGTAGAGGTGATGGTATGGAGAGATTGAGCAGCTGAGGACTCTAGACTCCTGAAAAGAAAAAGGCTGTGCGCTGGAAGCCAGAAGGCAGGCTTGCAGAATGTGTCCTTTGGTTGTTGAAAAGATTATATATCCCTGCATGTTTTGGGGGGGTTTTTTGTACATCAAAAAGGGGAGGGGTAGTTTCTTGATAAAAGAAACAATGTAGGATGGTTTGTGGGGAGGAGGAAATGATACATGTGCTAGAGGTAGACATACGTTGACATGGGTGATGGGGCAGGCAGTGTACAACCGGAGGGATGTTAGCAAAGGAAAGATGTGAGTGGCAGGAGACACAGGGAGGAATGCAGTGGTTAAAATAAATAAAGGTAAATGCTATTAACTGTTGGTGCATGGAGGAGATTGCAATCATATTATGAAGCAAAGTATATGATTTGTTAAATGTAAAACTAATGATCTGCTCTATAAACCTTCACTCAATCCACAATAAAATGTTTAAATTTAAAAGATAAAAAAAGAGAAGAGTGGGAAAGCACCCAAGATGGAGCAAGGCTTTAGTAGACCACAGATTGGGTTGCCCAGCCTGGCCCACCTGCCCACCTTTTCAGATAGAAGAGCAGTGAGGAAAGCTGAGGACCTTGAATCCTACCCATGTGTTTTGCAGAGAACTATCATACCCTCTTCTGTCTTCTTTATACAAATAATATGCATTTATCAACAATAAATAAGCAGAAAGAAGAAACTTGCTGTCCCAAACACAAACATTACATTTGAGTGGATGGCACAGCCTATCGCTGCTAGGACTGCTGTATAGGATCACGGACTTGCCACAAAGTAGATGCCTCAGGTCTGTGCTGCTAGGTTCTGTGGTCCTAACATGTTATTGAGTGATGCATGGACCACATCATAAGCTGCAAGGCCTTGCCACATGTTCATATGTATCCATGTGCATATCTTTTTATTCTAAAATGTTTATAAGTATAGACTAATGTGACATGATTTAACTTATCATGACTCCTGTTACATATCAAAAATATATTTCAGTGATACATTTTAAATTTTTGAATGCTTTCTCTAATTTCTAAAATTTATTTAATCAATCTCTTATTGTTGGCTACATAAATTTTTCAATTTTCCTTCTATTATAAATAATCCTTTCAAAGACCAACCATGTAGCTGAGCCTTATTATACATTCTTACTTATTTTCTTAGAATTTCAATAAGTAATATTAAAGACATACATAAATTTACGGTTTTCTATACCAATTGCTAAGGAGCTCTGGTAGCGTAGTGGGTTATGAGTTGGGCTGCTAACCACGAGGTCAGCAATTCAAATCTAACAGCCACTCCATAGGAAAGAGAGGAGGATTTCTGCTCCTGTAATGATTTATAGCCTCAGAAACCCTATACAGGGTCACTATGAGTCAGAATCGACTCTGTGGTACATAGCCTCCACCACCACCATATCTATTGCTGGAGGCCTCATGTGAAGCTGCAGGATAATCTCAAAGTTGGCAGCTCAATCCACTATTCCTCAGAAACCCTACATATGGTCACTATGAGTTAGAATTGACTCAAGAGCACTTAATAACAACAACATATCAATTGCTAAATTGCCCCCTAAAAAAGTTAAGCAACTAATACACCGATGTATCAGCCATTCACATTTTAAACCATTCTCCAGAGAAAAAAATTCAATGCCCTTCAAGTTCCTTTTCTGTTTTTGCTACATCAGGAAGCTCATCCATTTTTTCACATCTTCTTCACAGATCTTATCTTCTTCATGTCTACTGTGTTGCAGTGAAGTGCTGTCAAGTCAGTTTCAATTCATAGTGGCCCTGTATAGGGTTTCCAAGGAGTGGCTGGTGAGTTTGAACTGCCGACCTAGAGGTTCAAACCGACCTTGAGGTCAAGTGCTTATCCTACTGTACTATACCAGGACTCCATCTACTATGTAAGGAGCTACAAAATGAGCTCTATGCTGTCACAATCCAGAAGTGAGCAAAAATAAATCCAAACCCAAATCATCAAGTCTATTCCAATTCATAGCAACCCTTTATAGGGTTTCCCAAACTGTATATCTTTTAGGGGATAGACAGATTCATCTTTCTCACTAAGAATCACTGAGGGTTTGAACTGCTGAATTTATGGTTAGCAGCACACTGCATAACCCACCAGGGCTCCTTAAAGTGAGCAAAGACCAGGTATAGATAGTGTATTCTCTCAAAGTTCCTTTGAATATCTTAGATTCCTGGAAAGTTACACTCTTAGAAGGCCCAGTCTCATCAGAAGACTGATAGCCTCAGTCTTTTATCACTAAACAAGGAACTAAAACTAAGTAATGCACTAACCCACCCATTCAAATCTCTAGAAAACCAACACCAAGGGCCTGTATTTCCACCTGCCTGGTTTCCATAAAGTACCGCACAGAAGTACATCTCCAGTTTTCATGACACAGGTTAAGAAAATAACTTGAGACACTATGAGTTTGATAGAAACTTGGACAAAGGAGTCTAGAAAAAGTCACTTATCCTTTTTTGAGGTACGACATCCTCCTCTGTAAAATGGGGACATTGTGTCTCAGAAAGAATAAGTGGTTTGAGAAGCCTTAAAATTCAAGTGACTGCTGAGGCAAGAAGAGTAGGTGGATTCACTCCAGGGAATGAAGAACACCAGAAATGAAGAGAGCCAAAAGGAAAGCCCAGAGACTTCTGGGTATTTCCTGGACAGGAAGAATACCAATAGGAAATATTGCAAAAGAAAGTGTGAGAGACAAAAGTAGATACATACATGGCCCTGAGTTACCCTCCAAGCCTGGCACTGAACTCTCTCCCTGAAGCAACTTTATGCCAAACAACAGAGAAAGATGTAAGGTGAGCAATAATACCAAAAGGTACACACTCCTTAGAAAAATCAACCACTCGAGATGGTACTAACTCAATGGCACCTAACAACAACAACAAAGTTTAAAAGCCAGAGAGGAATAGAAAATATAAAGGAGTGGAAATGGTAAACACATGGAGAAAGTGGGAAGAATGCAGCTACACTGTGAGGATTGCCATCAATATCATGAAATAAAATGTGTATGCATTTGTTGAGTGGAAAACCAATTTACTATGCAAATTTCCATATATATTACAATAAAAAGCTGTAAAAATATAAAAATCTATATGCATAGCAAGATCTTTCCACTGGAGCTGAAGGAGAACGGTTTCTAAAAAAGATTAAAACTGTAAATCCACTTTTTCTTTGGCCTACAATTCCACCTCTAAGAATTTGTCCTCTAAGTGGTTTTACACTTACACAAATGCTTGAATGAGCTTACAAATACATTCATATTTTTGTGGGAGAAAAATTGGAGAAAACCCAGTGCTTAAAGCAGTACCTGGCACACAGTTGAATGCCATCTATTAAATGAAGGAATACACTCAATTCCATTAGTAGGGCTATTAATTACTTAAATTATGGCAGATCAATCCCAAGGAGAACTTTGCTGCCATAAAAATTAAATAGTCCTGGTATATCCAGAGGTGTCTATGGTATACTGGAAGGTGAAAAAAGCAAGTCACTAAATGCTCATTTCTTGTTAGCTGCTGTAGAGTCAACTCCAACTCATGTCCTGTCCTCTGTCATCCTCATAACCATCAGCATGTTCTAAAACACTGTTGTGGCTGTTGCATCACTCCATCTCACTGAAGGTCACCCTCTAGTTCACCAAATATGGTGTCCTTCTCTAACAGTTGGTCTTATCTGATAATGTGTCAGACAATGTTCTGTTGCGATTCATAAGCTTTTCATTGACTAATTTTCGGAAGCAGATCACCAGGTCTTTCTTTCTAGTCTGTGTTCCTCTGACAATGTTGTTCTTGTTGTTAAGTGCCAGTGAGATGGTTCTGAGTCATAGTGACCTTTTTTAGAGTGACTGGTGGGTTCAAGCCACCAGCCTTGTGGTTAGCAGTCCAGGACTCCTAACAGAAATATGGAGAACTCTAAACATAACAAATGATTAATACACATTGATTGAGCATACATGAACCATGTACAAAAGCTGACCATGCCTGAGCTCAAAAAGGAAGCCTTCATAAATTCCTAAGGATGAATTTCATGCAGAACACATTTCCTAAAATTAATATGAAATTAATAAGCAAATACATTTTTTAATATTTTAATTTTTTGTTGTTGCTGAGAACTTACACAGCAGAACAGATGACACATCAATTTAGTTTCCACATGTACAATTCAATCGTTTTCTTTGAGTTGTGTAACCATTCTCACCCTCCTTTTGATAGTTGTTCCTACCTCATTAACATAAACTCATTGTCCCCCTAAGGTTTCTATCTAATTTTTAGAGTTGCTCTTGTCCATACTGCTAGATCTTATAGGAGCACAACGCTCAAAGTATACATTTTTGTACTAGTTAAGCTTACTATTGTTTGGTATTAGCAAGACTTCAGGGGATGTTTGTGATTTCAAGATTATCTTAGGGCAACAGTTTCAGGAATTCATCATGCCACCATGGTTACAGAAATTAGGAAGTCCACAAAAATCTGAGGTTGTGTTCTGAATTTTCCCCCTTTTGATTAAGATTCTTCTGCAGAATCTTTGAGGAAAACTTTCAGTAATGGTTAGCCAAGCACCATACAATCTTTCCCATAATATGGCCAACAACTGTTCATGAAGTCATGCATCCATTTTCACCTCCTATTCCTGACTCTCCTTCCTCTGTTTCTCCAGGTTAATATAAACCAATTGTACTTTGGGTGACCACTTGCAAGTTTTCAAGACCCCAGCCACTGTACAATGAACTAAGTGGTAGAACAGAAGCACTAGAAATCATACTATACAATGGACTGAACTGTCCTGTGAAACCCAGTTTCCTAAACCAAATCCCACAAGGTATTTGATTGTACATAGAAGCTCCATTAGTTACTCTTTTTTATTGTAGTTGTTGCTGTTGTTAAGTGTTGTCAAGTCTATTCCAACTCATAGTGACCCTGTACAGGGTTTCTGAGGTTGTAAATCTTTACGGGAGCTGAAAGCCTCATCTTACTCCCATGGAACAGCTGATACTTTTGAACTGCTGACCTTAAGGTTCGCAGCCTGATTCGTAATCATTACGCTACCAGAGCTCCTTTTTATGGTGGTAGTGGTTGTAAATGTTTATCACAAAACTTTTGCCAATTCAATTTTTTGTTGTGGTAATGATTTGGTACCATCAAGTCAGTTCCAGTTCATAGAGACCCTATGCACAATAGAACAAAATGTGGCCCGGTCCTATACTATCCTCACAATTGTTGTGTTTTAGTTCATTATTTCATCCACTATGTCCTTCTCAGTGGAGTTCCTCTTTTTCGCTGACCCTCTACTTTACCAAGTTTGATGTCCTTTTCCAGAAACTGTTCCCTCCTGACAACATTTCCAAAATATGAATGACAAAGTCTTGCCATCCTTGTTTCTAAGGAGCATTCTGGTTGTATTTTTTCCAAGACAGATTTGTTCTTCTGGCAGTCAATAATCTTTTCCAATACCATAATCCAAATGTATCAATTCTTCTACAGTTCTTCCTTATTCATTGCCCAGCATTTACATGCATATTAAGTGATTGAAAATACCATGACTTGGGTCTAGTCCTCAAAGTGACATCTTTCCTATTTAACACTTTAAAGAGGTCTACCTCTCTTTCTTTCTAGTCTGCCTTAGTCCGGAAGCTCTGCTAAAATCTGTCCACATGCGTGACCCTACTGGTATGTAAAATAATGGTGGCATATTTTCCAGTATCACAAAAACACACAAACCACCACAGTACAACAAACTGATGGACAAGTAGTGGATTAAACTTTCTGCAGGTGTATATTGACATCATTTATAATAATTGGCTGTGCAATTTTTCCATCAATATACACCAAAACTCATAGTCCATTCACCCTCACTTCTATCTCTCACACTATTAATAAACTTTGGTCCTTATATATTTACCTATAAGTGAGTTTACACAATATGTATCCTGTTGTGACTGACTCTTCCACTCAGTATAGTATCTTCAAGCTCCTTCTATATTTTACTGACTGAGTAGTAGCCCATTGTATGAATGTTTGCACATTCATCCCCTGATGAGCATTTAGGTTGTTTCCACTTTTTGGCTGTTTTAAATGGTGCTGCAATGAATATTGGTGTATAAATATCTGTTTGAATCTCTGATGTCAAGTGTTGCAAGTGTATAACGTAAGTACAAGTATGGGGGTGTGGCGCTGTGGGCTAATGCATCAGACTGCAAAGTCATTTGAACTGCAAAGTCTGTAGTTCAAACTCACCAGCTGCTTCTTGGAAACCCTATACAGGGTCACTATGGGTCAGAATCGACTTGACGGCACTTAACAACAATAACAAGTATTGCTACTAGAGTTCTAGTGCATACATGCACAGGTTTAGTCCAACCAAAAATATGTTTAAACACATCTCTGCCACCAGTGGATGGCTGCAGACAAGTTTGCTCAGTAATACTCTTGTCTTACTCTTATTAGGGTGCATTCAAAAAATGGTCCACTTGACATCGCCATAGAGGACTAGCATGGAGAGTGAAGCATTCAGCTGATAATAAGAGAAGGCATATGCACAAGAACACCCACACTTGCAAATAATACCTACTTGACCTGGCTTCAATGACTGGATAATCAGAGCTCAACTAGAAGAAGAAAGAAGAAGAAAAAAAGAGTAATCTGATACAATTTGACGAACCTGACCTACACCTATGGATGTAATAGCTCAAAAAAGGGAACAAATCTTTACAGCAAGGATCATTCCCATCCCTCCATACACAGAATAGACAGGGATGGACAACTTGGACATTGGCTACCCAAAATGGCGGGGCTACAAAGGCAAGAAGTGACTGGCTTACAAGCTTTCAAGAGGGAACCTAGATCCATAGGGCATGGAGGAAGATAGAGGCTTGAATGTTTTCTTCAGTTCCCTCAGCTTGAGAAATGCTGATCATGTTCTTCCTTTTTGGTTTTCTAACTCCAGTTTTTTGCACTCTTCATTATAATGTTTTACTTTGTTTTTCGTGTTGCCTTTGAAATATACTGCTCAGCTCTTTTAGCGTCTCATTTCTTCCATTTGAATTATCATCTCTATGCTGGAGAGCAAGTTTCAGAGTCTCTTCTGACAGCCATTTTGGTCTTTTCTTTCTTCCTTATCTTCTTAATGAATGTTTCCTTTCATCCTGTATGATATTCTTGATGTCATCCCACAACTCTTTTGATTTGGGGTCATTAGTGTTCTAACGCAGCAAATCTGTTCTTTATATGATCTCTAAATTCAAATAGGATATATATATGTATTTTGCTATTGTTAAGTGCCATGGAGTCTGTTCCAACTCATAGTGACTCTATATAAGGTTACCTAGGAGCAGCTGGTGGGTTTGAACTGCCAATCTGGTGATTCAAATCAACCTTGCAGTCCAGTGCCACACCAGAACTCCTGTATATATAAAACATCATATTATCTGCAAATAGAGTTTTGCTGCTTTTTTTGCCATTTTGTATGTCTTTCTCTTTCTTGTTTTATCAGTCTGGCTATGACTGCTAGAACAATATTGAACAGGAGTTGTGATAATGGGGATCCTTATCTGGTTCCTATTTGCAAAGTGAATGCTTTCAGTTTCTCACCATTTAGAATAATGTCAGCTCTTGATTTTGTATATAGCACCCTTAATTATGTTGAGATATTTCCCTTTCATTCTTATTTTGTTGAATGTTTTTATCAGGAATGGGTTTTAGATTTTGTCAGATGCCTTTTCTGCATCTATCAATATGATCATGTGGTTCTTGTCCTTTGTTTTATTTATGTGGTGGATTATGTTGTTTATCTAATACTGAACCATCCTTTCATACCTGCTATGATCCCTACTTGGTCAGTAAGTATTTTTTTATATGTTGTTGGATTCTATTGACTAAAATATTGAGAATTTTTGTGTCTGCGTAAGAAGCCCTGGTATCATATTGTATTACACGCTGGGCTGCAAATGCAAGGTCATCAGTTTGAATCTACCAGCCACTCCACTGAAGAAAAATGAGGCTTTCTGCTCCTGCAAAGATTTACAGCCTTGGAAGGCCTATATAGGATTGCTATGAGTCGGAGCTACCTCAACGGCATACAAGCACTACTACCACCATGTTAATGAGGGATATAGGTCTACAATTTCCTTTTTCAGTATATCTTCACCTTGTCTTGGTGTCAGGGTTATGCTCATTTCATAAAATGAATTTGAGGGTTTTCCATCCTTTTCTATATTCTAGAATAGTTTGAGTAGGATTGGTGTCAGCTTTTCTAATAGCATTCACCAGTCTGGTAGCCTGGTAGCATTCACCAGTAAAGTTATCTGGAATTAGACTGTTGTTTTTTTGTTGGGAGTTTTTAATTACCTGATCAATGTATTCTTTTGTTATAATATAACAATTTATTCTTTTGTTATAGGTATGTGCAAGTTTTTTACCTCAGTCTGTATTCATTTAGGTAGGTAGTGTTTTTCTAGAAATTTGTCCATTTCTTCTAGATTTTCAAATTTGTTGGAGTACAAATCTTCATCATATTCTGTTATTATCCTTTTTATTTGCATTGATTCTGTGGTGATGTCACCCATATATTTTCTTATTCTTATTATTTACATCTTCTCCCTTTTTTTGTTGTTTTTGGTTTTTTAGATTTGCCAGTGATTTGTCAATTAGTCCTTTCAAAGAACCAACTTCTTGTCATGTTGATTCTTTCCATTGTTTTTCTGGTTTCTGTGTATAATCTTTATTATTTTTCTTTTGATGGCCATAGGCTTATTTTGCTACTCTTTTCCTAATTGTTGGAAATGTTAAGTTAAAGTGTTGATTTTGGTACTTTCTTATTTTTGAATGAGTGCATTAATAAGTATAAATTACCCTGTATTTGCTGTTTCCCAAAGATTTTGGTAGGTTGTGTCTTTTTTTATTATTATTATTCAAGGAAATTTTTTACTTTTTCTATTATCCAGTAGCTTTTAAACAAGGTGTTATTTAATTTCCATGCATTTTATTGTTTCCTTGATCTTCCTGTTGCTGATTTCCAATTTTCTTCATTGTGATCTGGAAATATGCTTTGTAATATTTCAGTGTTTTGAAATTTATTGATGTTTGTTTTGCAGCCTAACATGGTCTATTCTGGAGAATGTTCCACATGCACTGGAAAAGTATTGTGCTATTGCTGAGTTGTGTGTTCTGTATATGTCTGTGTGGTCACATTGGTTGATTATGTTGTTTAGTTCTTCTGTGTCTTTGTTAGATTTCTTTCTAGTTGCTCTGACCTTAATTGAAAATGGTGTATTTAAATCTCTTACTATTATTGCAGGTTTTGATTTATGTATTTTGAAGCACTCTCATTGGGAGAATAGATATTTATTATGGTTATGTTCTCTTGTTCAATTGACTCTGTAATCCTAATGTCCTTCTTTGTCTCTTATGTTGGTTAGTGCCTTAAAGTCTATTTTATCAGCAACTAATATTGCCACTCCTCCTAATTTCTGATTTCCATTAGCTTGATATATTTTTTCCATTCTTTGATTTTTTTTTTTTTTTGTCTGTATTTGCATGTGTAAGCTGTGCCTCTTGTAGACAGCATATTGAAGGATCGAGTTTTCTTATCCATTCTTCTACTTTGTCTCTTGACCAGTGCATTTAATCCATTGATATTCAGTCTAATTATCAGAATATATAGATTGACTGTTGTCATTTTGCTGTGTGTGTTTTTGTGGTGCTGCTAGCTTCTTTGTTCCACATAACTTTCTGCTGAGTTCAGTTTTATTTATGAATTATCTTGTCATTTTCTTCATTGCTGCGTCTCAAAGTTGACTAAATTTTTATGACTTTCCTCTTTTTTATTTTGATATAAAGGTGTATTCTTTTTCTTTGTAATTTATTAATTTCTTCCCCAGTTTAAAATAGTCCATTTTATCTTGACATCTACTTGACTTCCTCACCATTTGGAAGTTCTGTAACTTCACTACTCCCTCTTTTTGCTTTGTAGTTATCTTTATTATAAATTGATATCTCTGGTTCCCCACATTCAATCTTATACATTTGTTTTACTTTGTATACTTCTGTATCTGAATTGAGTTCTGGGTGATGTTGTTATGTATGTTAAACTCAGGTCAGAGTCTACTGTTGTTGGTTCTCAGTCCAAAGAGAGTAGAAAGCCTCATCTTTCTCCAGAGAATGGCTGGTGAGTTTGAACTGCCAACTTTGCAGTTAGCAGTTCAGTGATTATACTACAGTGTCACCTGACCGTATGTCCTGAAACATAATTAAAGACTTAAGGAAAATGTGGGAGAAAGATGAAACTTTCTGCTCCCATAAATAAATATTTACAGCTTCAGAAACCCTGTAAAGGATTGCTATAAGTCAGATTTGACTTGATGGTAGTTGGGGATCAGTGGGATGCTGTTGCTTTATATTCTTCCTTTTTTTTTTTTTTTTAATCATTATGTAGTCTTTCCTAGATGTGCTTTCACTCCCTTCAACATATTCATTTGAATGAATCATTGTTTCTCTTTTCTTTGAGTGTCTGGTAATGTTTTGATTGGAGATTGAAATTTTCAAGGATATTGACTTTCTCAATTAAGTCCTTTTATATCTCCCTTATATTTGCGTTTTTTGCCAGCACTATTTTCTGCAAAAAACTCATCAGTGGACAGAGTCTTTAGTGTTTGCTTACTTTTTCTCTTCTTCTCTGTGACAGCTCCTTCTTTCCCAGTTTAATTAAAATTCAAAAGTGCCAGATTTCATGTTCATGATCCTTAGCCATTGTTGTTGTTGTTGTTGCTAAGTGCCATTGAGTCGGTTCTGACCCAAAGTGACCCTATATAGGGTTTCCAAGGAGCAGCTGGTGAGTTTGAACCGCCAATCTTGCAGTTCAAACTGTTTTGCAGTCTGGTACATTAACCCACATTACCACTAAAGAGATGCAAATTAAAACAAAGAGATATCATCTCACATCAAAGTGCAAAAAAAAAAAAAAAAAAAAAAAAACAGAAAACAATAAATGTTGACCAGAGTGTGGAAAGACTAGGACCATCCTACATCCTACATTGCACTCTGGCTGTAAAATGATTTAACCACTCTGGACAATGGTATGGCACTTCCTAAGAAAGTTGGAAATAGAAATAACTTATGACCCCGCAATCCCTCTACAAGAATTATGAGCCAGGACATTAGTAGATATGTGCACACCAATATTAACCACAGCACTATTCACAATAGCAGAAAGAGACAGCCTAAGTGTCTAACAATGGAAGAATGGGTAAACAAGCTTTGGAATACTTTGCAATGCTGAAGAATAATGATGAATCTGTGAAACACCTCATAACTTGAGTGAACCCGGAAAATGTTATATTTAGTGAAGCTAGTCAGTCACAAAAGGACAAACAAATATTGTATGAGACCAGTGGTAAAAAACATAATAAAAGGTTTCCTGACTAAAATACTGCATAGGGCCACTACTGTAAAAGACTAAGAAAAAGAACCCATACTAAAGGGGGGTGCGGGGAATTCTTTGTTGATTGCTGGGATGTTGGGGGTGGGTGAGGGGAGGGAGATGAAGGTGGAGCACAGGGCAGGGATTAGACACAGGAAAGTTTGGGTGCTGGAGAGAGGGGTAATATACAAGAAGGGAGAGAGGAATGGAAGAACAAAGTAGATGGGAGAACAATTAGGCATGTTTGAATGGGCTAAGTGGGACAGAGGTAAAGAATGATGTATGCACAACTACAGGGCTCTGGGATACAGAGATTGAGACATGGTTGGAATGGGGAAAAGGGGGAAATAATGTTAAGATGCTTGGCTGTCTTTTGAATCTTGGTTTTACTAGCATTATAATATAAAATAGACACTGGAGGGGGAGAGAAAGGAATCGTCAGAAATATTACCATAGAAACTTGTAAATCCGTCTTCTGCCTATAACTGATTGGAATACCTAAAATGGGGCTACAATGTGCCCAGTGGAGGAGGCTTCCTGCGGAGCCTCTGAAATACATAAGACTATAGGTAGAAGTCTGAACCACATCCAGATCTCCAGAGATGGGAAATTTCCACTTGAAAGGACAAGCAAACCAGCCTGAAGCAGCTAGAAGAACAGAAGATACTTCTTGACAGAAAGACCTACAGGAAAAATACAAAACAATAGAGACAGATGGACTGTTACTATAAGAACAAACCAGTTGCGTGTCCAGGAAACATCAAGGCAAGTGGTCAGGTCCCCTCAGTGCAAACCCACTTCCAAGAATAAGACTCAATGCGAATACATGCTCTGATTGGTGACCACGCTCGTCACCGATAAGGAGAAGTGAGGGGAAAACAGGAATGAAGTGGAGAGCTAAGCCCTACAATGTGGAGAGTGAAGTGTGCAGCTGATAAAAAGAGAGGGCATATGAACAAGAATACCCACTTGACCTGACTTCAATGACTGGATGATCAGAGCTCAACCAGAAGAAGAAAGAAGAGGAAAAAAGAGTAATCTGGTACAATTTGATGAACTTGACCTACACCTATGGATGCAGTAACTCAAAAGAGGGAACAAATCCTTACAGCATGAATCATTCCCACCCCCTTCACACACAGAGTAGACAGGGATGGGCAACTTGGACATTGGCTACCCAAAATAGGGGGTGGGGGGATACAAAGGCAAGAAGTGACTGGCTTACAAGCTTTCAAGAGGGAACCTAGAGCCAGGGGGCCTGGAGGAAGGCAGAATCTCCAGTGAGTAGTATCCAATCTGTCTAGGC
>NW_006409140.1:201175-223676 GCF_000296735.1 Chrysochloris asiatica
ATATATGCCACAAATATATAAGTTTGAAAGAGGATATTTGTACATTTTTGGCAATCACAACTATAAATATGGTGGAACATATGCAGGCAAGATTATGAAAATTTCCTAGAAATTATCCAACATCCCAAGGCAATGAGTTTATTGGCATGGGGGCTCAGTCTCAGGGGTCACTATGGTCAATTAACATAACATAATCCACAAAGACAATCCTCTACATCCTGCTTGAGTGAATAGCATTGGGAATCATGAAAGCCCTTGACCAGCCATCTAAGCTACTCCATGTGTGGAAGGAAGCAGAGTGATAAAAACTGACGAGGCTTTTTTTTAAGTGTTGAAGAGCAAAGATGTCAGCTTGAGGACTAAGGTGCAACTGACCCAAGCCATGGTATTTTCAATAACCTCATATGGATGCGAAAGATGGACCATGAATAAGGAAGACCATAGAAGAATTGATGCTTTTGAGTTATGGTGTTGGAGGAGAGTATTGAAAGTGCCATAGGCTGACAAAAGAACCAATAGATCCTATTTGGAAGAAGTGCAGCCAGAGTGCTCCTTGGAGGCCAAAATGGCCAAGTTTCATCTCTCATACTTCAGACATGTTGTCAGGAGGGACCAGTCACTGGAGAAGGATATCATGTTTGATGAGGTGGAGGGTCATAGAAAAAGAGGAAGACCCCCAACGAGATGGATTGGCCAAGTGGCAGCATCGATGGACTCAAACGTGGCAACAGTAGTGAGGTTGGCCCAGGATCAGGCAGTGTTTCATTCTGCTGTGCCTAAGGTTGCTATGAGTCAGTACTGACTCTATGGCACCTAACAACAACAAAAAGAGTCAATTAGCCCAATACACTAAAGAAACATATGAACACCAGTCTCCACGACTCTGAGACCAAAAGAACTAGAGGGTGTCAGGCTACCACTGCCAACTGCCCTGATAAGGATAACATTAAAAGGTCCTGGATAGACCCTAGGACCATCAGTGGAGAAGAGCACAAGCAGAATGTGGGACCCTATGCATAGAAGCAGTGAAACCAGAGATGGAGGCAGAGATGAGGACATGGAAAGAAAGAGCAGCTTTCTAAAGAAGACTTTAGAAACATGGAAAGAGAAAGGCTGTGTGCTGGTGGCAAGCTTGCAGAATGGGCCCTTTGGTTGTTTAAATGATTATATATTCCTGAGTATTTGGAGTACATCCAAAAACACCTTCCCCAAAAAACAGAGAGACTAGAAGCAAACACTGTTCAGTGATGATGTACAGAGGAGATTATAATCATTGCAATGAAACAATGTTCTCCCATGTAAACTATCACTCAATTCACAATAAAAACTTGACAACAACAACAAAACAAAAATGTCCTGGATAGAGAAAGAGAAAAAATGTGGAACAAAATTCAAAATTATTTAATTTTAAAAAGAAAAAGAAGATCAGGTTTACTTGTCACAAAGAGACTGGAGGAACCTGAGACTATGGTCCTCACCACCCTTCAGGTCTGGGATGGAACTCACCCTTGTGGCCCAGTTTTCAACCAAGCAGTGGATAGGGGACACAACAGCACAGGTGAGGAATGATCACCATAGAAGAGTCGGTCATTCAAAATCAAAAGGGCAACATTTTCCTAAGGAAACAGTTGAAAAGGACCAGGAAAGTGGGTGGAATGCAAATGGGAACCGCATGGAGGAAGTATGATAACTATTGTGCATGAAGGGGGATACAATCATTGAGAAGAAGCAAATGTAGGATTTGTTGAATGTAAACTTTCAGTTAATTCACATTAAAAAGTGTTTTTTTTTAAAGTACCAGATTTCCGTTTTCAATTTTCAATGTCTTCCAAACACACCAAAGTCAATTTGCCCATCAGAAGGCATGACCACTCAGATGAGATATTGTGCACAAAAAATCAATCTGTCCACCAGAAGACAAAGTCCTCTCTTTCTGGTTATTATTTCCTTCCTTTCTCTGTTTCTGAAAGCATGTTTTCAGTGTGAAAACCCAGCCTTAGTGAGTCTCCTCTGAGTCTGAGTGTTGTTCTCTTGTTGTTGCAGCTGAGGCTTCCTTTCCCACTCACAGGGACTGCTTGTATTTGAGTTGGCATTCAGGGAAAGCACCAGCTGACATGTATTCACACATGCACACACACACATTCACATATGCACACACAAAGACATGCTCACACATGTGTATACAGTTGCACATACATGTGCACACACCACACATGCTCAATATTCACACACACACAGGATACTCAGGGAAGTAGTGAGGCATCCATTCTGCCAAGGCCCACTCTCTAAACACTGGGATCCTCTCACCTTGTTGCCTCAATTCTGACTTCACTGACCATTTTTTTCCTTAGCAGTTCTGATTCATAGTAACCATGAATAGGGTTTTCGAGGCTATAAATCTTTACAAGAGCAGAAAGCCTCATCTTAGTCCCAAGGAGTAGCTGGTAGAAATGAACAGCTGACTTAGTGGTTAGCAGCCCAACTTGTAACCCACTATGCTACCAGGGCTCCTAACACATACAGTTCTGCTTAAATCTCTTCTCCTTTTAAAAGACAGACAGCGGGAGCATAGTGTAAAAAGCCTCCCTCAGTCCCACATACCTGTCCTGCTCTGCCCCTCCTACTATGCTGACACAGAGACATGTGTAATCACTCTCAGCCCTTCCTACATGCCCAGTTCTGGGATGCTATCAATCTTTGCTAACTCTATAGTTACTGGCAACTCCCTACAGAATCTGTCTTTCCCCTTCAATTCACTAGAGTCAAGTACCTACTGGATCCTTCATATTCCACAGGCCCAACCCAGAGCTACTACACTGCACCTGGGGTATGCAGCACCATCTGCCATTCCCTGTGTAAAAGGCCTTCATCTCACACCTCACACCTAGCAGGTCTGAGTCCTTGACTCCCTGTCTTTCCTGTTGGTTCCTCTCCTTCCCTGCTTCTTGACCTGGCGACAACTCCCTGTCTGGGTCACACAGAAGCTCAGAACTGACTCACCAACCACACAAGTAAATCTTCTTCACTTCATGCCATATCCCAAGGCTGTTTCTGTAGCACAAATCTGGCAGTGTGGCACCTTAACATCTATAAAGTCAAGTTTAAGCTCCAGTTGGCACCTATCATAATTGGACCCTGCCTGCTTTCCTGACCTTTCCTCTGATACCCACACCCTGCCTCCAGTCAGTGTGACATTCTCTTCCATGGGACTGGGTGGGAGTCTACCTAGTACATGGACCCATCTTCCTGAGCACAGAGCCCCTGAGGATAGAGACAGTGGTCTGTGCATAAAGGAATATATGTGGGCTGAGGTCAGCGGTTCGAAACTACCAGCCGCTCCGCGGGAGAAAGATGAGGCTTTCTACTCCCGTAAAGATTTACACCCTCGGAAACCCTGTACAGGGTCGCTATGGGTCGGAACCGACTCGACGGCACTTAACAACAACAACAACAGAGAGACTAGGTGCCATTAAGTCGACTTCACCTCACGCTCCTATGTGTGTCGGAGTAGAACTATGCTCCATAGGATTTTCAGTGGCCACTTTTCCACAAGTAGATCACCAGGGCTTTCTTTCAAGGTGTCTCTAGGTGGATTCAAACTTCCAACGTTTCAGTTAGCAGCTTAGTGCTTAATCATTTGTGCCATCCAGGGGCTCTAAGATGAGCAGACGGCAGAGAGTCATGCTTCAAAAGTCTTGTGATTAACTCCAACATGGTGTTTTATTTGTTTTATTTTTCATGACTAGAGATAACATTCATATCTTAGTAGTCCACAAGTCACTCTGGCTACATGCCTTGGGGACCCATTGTCCTGATGCTACAAGTGGTCTCACCTCCACACAGTCCCAAAGGGATGGTGTTGAAAAGACTAAACCACACTGGGATTTGAATCCAAATTCAACTTCAAATCAAAACTTCCATCTGTGGGGCTTCACGGATTCCCCAGAAATACATGAGCCTCAGCCATTTCACAGCTTCCCCACTGGCTGATACTGAACAGAACAGTGAGAATAACAACAGGGACTAGATGAACCCCACTCCATGTGCTCCAAGATACGTACACAGGGAACTCTAACAATCCTATGGAACCCTGTAGCTGGGTGTTATTTATTTATACCTTTATTTAAGTGAATTTGTGGCAGCTAACAATATAATACAAATACAACAAAGCTGGGCAATGGTCGTATGTGTAGACACATATTTAAGTTCATACTTGGATGTTCCCAGTCCTCCACAAGAATGGGGCAGCAGACCCTTGGCTCAGCTAGGAAGATGACCCTCAGCAGCTGACTCATTCTGCATTTTCAAAATGGTTTTGATGGGAAAGCCTTGGGAAGGGGAAAATAGTTTGAGGCTTCAATGATTTCTTAAGGACATGTTTCTAAATGATTTAATCCTTTCCTGAGGCACTGCTCATGAATGTATGACCTTTTGCTTTTCCTTTGTGCCGTTTGATGAGCAATGGCTTTTTTGACAGGCCAGTAAATTTTTCCCATTGCTTCTGCTAAGAACATTTTTTCAAAGAGGATAAGGAGAAAGTGCTTTATGGTACAGCACTCTGTACTCACCCCCTTTCTTTGCAGAGCTTTAGCTGTAGTGGAAGGAAGGAGGGAGCTGGTGCCCATGCTCCCTGGGATAAGCTAAGCCCCATTAAATTAAAACAAATGACAGTACTTCCAGATGGTGACTCACACATAAAGGAGGCTGGGACAAGGAGAGTGGACTGGCTAACTTCCCAAGCAAGCAGCTCGCAGCTCTGCTAAGAGTCTGGCCAGAAACAGAGCATTTCCCCAGATTCTTTGGGGGGGTAAGGGGAATTTCTAAACTCACATCTGAAAGAATGAGGGGATTTCCAGGGAATCAGAAAAGACCCTCACTCGACCTCTCAGAATCTGAGGTCCAACCAGACAGCAAACAAATTCAATTCAACAGCTGCCTATTACACATTAGTGTAGACCTATGCCAGGGACACCTTTGCCAAGAAATCCTCACAGATACACCACCACCAAGTGCTGTGTAAGTCACCAACAGAAGCTTCTGGAGGCTTAGCTGGACTCTGACAGGTGACAAAGGCATCTCAAGGAGAGGGTGCAATGGACACATGACTAAGGAGATGCTGAGTGTGTGGGTCTATGTATCAAAGAAAGTGCTGAGAGAGGTCTTCCTCAAGACATGTGAGCAGCTCTCTGGTCTATTCTACCCCGTCTGCAGGCCCGGCAGGTTCTGCTAGCCTTGACCATAGTGACAGTGCCCTCCACAGGCACATCTACTCCATAGGCCTAATGCATGGTGTCATGTACACGATTTCTGATGGGCACCTGGGCTCCAAAGAACCCTGTTCTTCAGGTATGGGCAGGGTCTCCTCCACTTGTCAGGGCAGCTGCTGACCATGCCCTCCAGACCTATGAGAACAGGGCACACCCTCACCCTTCCTACAGGAGTGTACTTCCAGTTTTTGTACTTCCAAACAGGAATAAACCACAATACTGTGTCCACATACACAGATCAGGTGTCACGGAGTCAACTTCAACTCATGATCCCATGTGTATCAGAGCAGAACTTGTATCTGAATATGCCCTGAAAGCATTCCCAGTCAGGAAGCTAGAGGACACAAATCTCCATTTCAACTTTTCGGTGTCTTAAGGTCAGTAGGCTATGCAGACTGGCTGAGTGTAGAAACATAGAATGTGTCAACCCTGACTTGTTACCTGCCACATTGGCCCTATGCATAGGTCCTCCTTGTTTTACACGTAATTGAAGGGGTATCTAGGACCTGCCCCCCACACAGTGTGGCACTGTAACCCAGGGTTTTCTGACAGACCACCAGCACAACTTTTAAACCATGTCCAGGGTTTGGACATGGTTTGTCCTGGGCGGAGCTCCCTGTCATGCCCTCCTTTTACTCCCTTGACATATTAGAAGTCCTGAGTCCATTCCCCAGCACTCCTCAAACTTCACACCCCAAAACATGAGTTCCTGAGATACATCTTGACCTCAGCTTCCTTCTGAGCACCAAACACATTGCATCAACTGTCTTCTGGGTAACACACAGGAGCCTTAACATATGTGCAGGCACAAGTAAGCACAAGCACACACACTTACATGTGCACACATGCCTGTGCATAGAGGCATGCACACAAATGCATACCTGCACACATACGGATATTCACACATGTATATGCACACATAGTGGTACACACACATACATGAATGTACATACACTCACACACATGCACACATCAATTCAGATCCGACTCACAGCAACCCTGTGCATAGCAGAAGGGAGCGCTGCCAGGCTCTGCGTCATCCTTACAAGTGTTATGTTTGAGCCTACTGTTCCAGCCATTGTGTCAGTCCATCTCACTAGTGTCGTCCTTTTTTTCGATGATCCTCTACAGAGCACTATGTTCTTTTTCAGGGAATGGTCTCTCCTAATAGCATTTCCACCCTCGCTTCTAAAAAGCATTCTGGCTGTACTTCTTCTAAGACAGACATATTTGTTCTTCTGGTTGTTGTTGTTGTTATTATGTGCCATGGAGTGGGTTCTGACTCATAGCGACCCTGTATAGGGTTTCCGAGGCTGTAAATCTTTACAGGAACAAAACGCCTCATCTTTCTCCCGTAGAACAGCTGGTAGTTTCGAACGGCTGACCTTGCGGTTCACAGCCCAATTCGTAACCACTACGCTACAAGAGTTCCTTGTTCTTCTGGTTGTCCAGGGCAATTTCAATATTCTTCACCAATACTATACTTCAAAAGTATCCGTTCTCCTCCAGTCTTCCTTATTTGTTGTCCAGCTTTCACATGCATATGAGGCCATTAAAAATGCCATGGCTTGGATAAGGTGCACCTTCGTCCTCAAAGTCAAATCTTTACTTTTTAACACGTTTAAGTGGTTTTTGCAGTAAAATGAAATCCTTGACAAATTCGGTTTTTTCTGTTAATTATGGTATTAAGGATATTATGCTGGGTCATCTTTTGGAATGAGCACAAATATGAATCTCTTCCTTATTTGGTACCCAGGTAACTTTCTTGGCACACATGAGTAAGTGCCTCCAGCACTGCATCAGTTTGTTGAGACATTTTTATTTGTGCTCTGCCAATTCCTGAAGGCTTGTTTTTTGCCAGTGACTTCAGGGCAGCCTGGACTTCATCCTTCAATAAAATCAGTTCTTGATCACATGTTATCTCTTAAATGTTTACCAATTCTTTTTAATACAATAATTCTATGTATTCCTTCCATCTTTTACTTTCTCATTTCTTCCAGTTGCATTAGCTTCTTTGCATTCAATTTAAATTTTTCTGACTCTTCTCTGACATCCATTTTTGTCTTTTCTTTCTTTCCTATCTTTTAAAGACCTTTTGCTTTCTTCATGTATGATGTTCTTGATGTTATCCCACAATTATTCTGTTCAGTAATGTCTAATGGATCAAATCTGTTCTTAAGATGGTCTCTAAATTCAGGTGGGATATACTCAAGGTCCTATTTTGGAATGGAATAAATCGAAGTTGTTTTTATTTTCATCAACTTTAGCCTGAACTTGCATATGGTGCAATTGATGGTCTATTCCACAGTCAGACTCTGGCCTTGTTTTGTTGGATATTTAGTTTATCTACTGTCTCTTCCCACAGATGTAGTCCTGTGTATTCCTTCTGGTGAGGTCCAAGTATATATTCACCATTTATGCTGTTGAAAAAGGTATTTGCACTGAATAAATCATTGGTCTTGAAACATTATATATCATGTGATCTCTAGCAGCATTTCTATAACCAAGGTCATATTTTCCAACTATTGAGGCTTCTTCTTTATTACCAACTTTCACATTCCAATCACTGGAAATTATCGTGTTTGATCTTGATTGCATGTTTGATCAATTTCAAATTGAAGAAATTAATAGAAGTCTCCAATTTCATCATCATAGTGATTGGTGCACAAATTTGAATAATAGTGGCATTAACTAGTCTTTCTTGTAGGCATATGGATATTATCCTGTGATAAACAACATTGTACTCCAAGATAGATCTTAAAATGTTCTTTTTGACGGTGAATGCAATTCCATTCCTCTTTAATTTGTCACTCTCAGCATAATAAACCATATGATTGTCTGTTTCAAAATGGCAAAATCCATTTCATTTGATGACTTAAACTTTCCCAGTTTCATACTTCATACATTACACATTCTGATTATTAATAGATGTTTGCAGCTGTTTCATCTCATTTTGAGAAGAAAATGAAGGTCCCAAAGCTTTGCTCCATCCACATCATTCAGGTCAACTCTACTTTGAGGAGGCAGCTCTTCCCCAATCACATCTTGAGTACCTTCCAACCTGAGAGGTTCATCTTCCAACACTCTATCAGACAATGTTATTTATAAGGTTTTCAGTGGTTAATAATTCAGAATTGACATGCCTCTGCTTCTTTCAAATCTTTTGTCTGGAAGCTCTGCTGAAACCTATTCACCCACCATGGGTGACCCTGCTGGTATTTAAAATACCTGTGGTATACCTTCCAGAATCACAGCAACAAGCAAGCCATCACAGTAGGACAAACTGACAGACGGGTGGTGGACCTCATATATACATGTGAGTGTGTTTGTATATATACGCATATAAAAAATATACATATATATGTTGTTAAGTGCAGTTGAGTTGGTTCCGACTCATAGTGATCCTGTATAGGGTTTCCAAGGAGCAGGTGGTGGGTTTGAACCCCTGAACTTTCAGTTAGCAGTCCAGTGCTTATCCTACAGTGCCACATCAGGACTCCATCTGTATATGTTGTTGTTAAGTGGCATCAAGACTGTTCTGTTAGTAACCCCACATAGGATTTCCAAGTCTGTAAATCTTTAAGTGAGCAGAAAGCCTTATGTTTCTTCCTCAGAGAAACTGGTGGGTTTGAACCTCCCACTTTGTGGATAACGGTCCAGTGCATATCCTACAGAGCATGTGTGTGGCACTGTAGGATAAGCACTGGACTGCTAACTGCACTATTGACAGTATTCAAGCTGCTCCATGGGCAAAAGATAAGGCTTTACAGCCTCAGAAATCATATGAATTTGAGGGAATGTCTCGAGGCAGTGGATTTGTTTACTTACATATTCCATTCCAATGCTAGAGGAAACAGAGGAAGAGGCACCACAGATTATCAATGCTTAAAGCGCTCACACGCTTTAAACCTAGCGTGGAGGAAATGTGTGCCGTGTAGTCAATCCAGTGCCTGTCAGTATAAGCACTGAATTACCATCCTTATTAACAACTGTGATTATCCTCATAAACTACAGGCAATTTAAGAGAAACAAACTGGGCCCTGGCCATCACGACCCTAATGAATGCGGACTGGGGAGGAGCCCAAAGCTCACTAGCTGTCCACACCCATTTGCTTGTTCGCAGTGCCACCTGTTGGCCTGTGGATGTAACTCCCAGTTGTCATTACGGGAAAGGATGCATCCCTCTTTTCCAGGGCGTCCAAACATGCTCCTGGTCCACGGGAGCTTTTTAAAAGAAATAAATGAAACATAAACTCATTTAATTTAAAAACAATCATAATAAAAGTAGGCAATAAATAAAACCAAAAGCTGGTTTTTTCAGCTTTTATGGAAAAAAGAAATGAAATTAGCATTAAACAAATGTTACTGAATATGAGAAAATATTGAATAGGAATTATTCAGACACCAGATCAACTCAGATTCTCATACATGTATAATAAAATGAGCAAAGTTCATTAAGGGAGATTCAAATATACAGGAATGGCGGGAGGCTTGTCTCTGCTTTTGATCCGCCACAATCATGACTTAAGAACATAATGGGAACCGAATAAGCTTTGTTGCTGTCTTTAGGTGCCATTGAGTTGGTTCCTACTCATAATGATCCTATGCAAAACAGAATAAGACGCTGCTCGGTCCTGTACCATCCTCATAATTGTTACATTTGAGCCCATTGCTGCTGCCACTGTGTCAATCCATCTTTTTGAGATCTTTCTCTTTTTAACTGACTGCCCATGTTGCTAATCATGATAAATAAGCTTAGAAGAAATACAGGTGACAGGTGTACAGGACTGCCCTCTAAAATGCAAGATACTGTAAAGGAAGAGCGTGTTCTATAGAAACTAATTTGCAAGGACAGAAAAGCTGACAGAGTTCAGAAAGTGCAACAGATGAAACAGAGGCTAAGTGAGACTGAACAAAAAAGAAAAAGGTGGCTATATTGGCCACATATTCTTATTCCTGATGTGGCGCTGTAGGATAAGTACTGGACTTCTAACCACAAGGTCAGTGATACAAACCCACAAGTCCCTCCTTGGAAACCATATACAGGGTCTCTAGGTGTCTGAACTGGCTCAACAGCACTTAACAACAACAACTCTCATTAGGATCAGGTTTCAGTCAGTCCTTTTAGTTTGTACTTTTGTTGGTCGGACACTATTTTTTCAACAAAATATCTTATAAGCTATTAATTTTGCCCAGCAAGTTTCTGCATTAGTAGCTGGCAGTGTTGCATTAATCACAAGAGTTTATCTGTTATCAGCAATTTCTTCATACCCCAAAAGTGGTACAGTAGACTAGATATCAGCCAGATAAACAATATGTACCTATCACAAACCCAACAAAGACCTCAAGACTCTACTGCAGGCCCCTTGGAAAACCAGACTGTAAATAACTATCTAAAATGAAGATATTGGTTGGTTAGTTGGTTATGTGCCATGGAGTCGGCTCAGAAACCCTATATAGGGTTTCTGAGCCTATAAATCTTTACGGGAACAGAAAGCCTCATCTTTTTGCAGTGAAACAGCTGGTGGTTTCGAACTGCTGATCTTGCAGTTTGCAGCCCAATTCGTAACCACTATGCTACCAGAGCTTAGTGTTCATTAAAAAATGGGTACATCTTCAACTGTATTCATAAATGTTAAACGTGGCATTTTACCTCACCAGTTTGAGAAATCCTTTATCATAAGGATTTGGTTTGGGATGTAATCTGGATTTTAACATAAACTTGATGTAAGCAATAAATATGTGGTTTTATTTATGTTACTATTCATATGGTAGCATAGTGATTACAAATCGGGCTGTTAACCTCAGTATCAGCAGTTCAAAACTACCAGCTGTTCCACAGGAGAAAGATGTGGCTTTCTGCTCCCATAAAGATTCACAGCCTCAGAAACCCTGTACAGGGTCGCTATGAGTCAGAACCGACTCCACAGCACATAACAACAACAATCATATGGTGGTGATGGTGATAAGTGCACTCAAGTCAGATCTGACTCATAGCAACCCTGTATAAGGATTCTGAGGAGAAGCTGGTGAGTTTGAACTGCTGAACTTGTGGTTCTCGGTCCAGTGCTGAGAATAAAGCACCAATGTATGTAATGAGTATGTACTCAACATGCGATCAACATTTTATCTTCTTAGCCATTTCAAGAGAAATATATTTTACATCTACTTTTTTTTTTTAAGGTTTTTATTGTGGATTGAGTTTCACATCAGTTTTACATTCAACAAATCATACACCTTGTGTCATTACAATGATTATAATTCCCTCCAAGTACCATCAGTTATGGAGCTTTGGTAGCGTAGTGGTTACGAATCGGGCTGTGAACCTCAAGGTCGGGAGTTCAAAATTACCAGCGGTTCCGCGGGAGAAAGACGAGGCGGTCTGCTCCTGTAAAGATTTACAGCCTCGGAAACCCTGTACAGGGTCGTTATGGGTCGGAATCAACTCGACAGCACTTAACAACAACAACCATCAGTTAACAGTATTTCTCTCTATTCTCTGTAGCTCTTTAAAAAAAATTTTTTTAAAAGACACTCAGGCATATATAATAATTTACACCTCCACAGGGCATTCTGCGAATCTGCCTCCTGGCCACCAGCTCTTACTCCCTCTCTTCCCATGAATCTAAAGTCCTCCAGTTGCTCCCCTCTCCATGACCCCATTTCTGCCTCCTGTCTCTGGCATCACTGCTTAGCTGGATAAGGTCTCACATTCTCCTTATGCTCTTCTCCCTTGATGGTCCTAGGGTCCTCTGTTTCTGGACTGTAAGATTAACCGCTCCCCTGTTTTTGTTACAAAAATTCTACCTTCACAATTGTGACAGTTGCAATTAGTCATGATAACAACCATTCACTATTCAATCATACAAATCTTATCCCCATCTCTTTTCACCAGACCCATCTAGAAAAGATGAAAACTATCAGTGGGGAGTCCTTCTTTCCCCCCATTCTCTTAAACTAAACTCTCTCTTGAAACCTTGTAAGTCAGTCAGTTTATGCCTTTATTGCCACCTCATTTTAGGTAGCTAATGTCTAAGTTGCCAGTCCCTATCTACCCTGTGTGTAGAGGGGATAGCATTGGTATTTGATGTGAAGACTCCTTCCCTCTCTGTTGGTATTTAGAGTTACTACTTACATGAATGGAGCCCTGGTAGCGTAGTGGTTACGAATCGGGCTGCGAACCTTAAGGTCAATGGTTCGAAACTACCAGCCGCTCTGCGGGAGAAAGATGAGGCTTTCTACTTCCGTAAGGATTTACACCCTCGGAAACCCTGTACAGGGTCGCTATGGGTTGGCTCCGACTCGAAGGCACTTAACAACAACAACAACAACTTACATGAGTATAGGTCAGGTTCATCACATTGTAGCAATTTACCCTTGTTTGCTTTATCAAATAATAATAATAATTGTGTGTGTGTAATCTTCCTCTAGTCAAGTTCTGATTATCAAGCCATCGAGGCTAGGTCAAATGGGTACTGTCTGAAAATTAGAGTGCTCTTGTGCATCTCCCCTCATTTCATTTCAGCTGGATGCTTCACTCTCAGCTCTAGCCCTCTGTGACTATGTCTTTGTCTATGAGCTCAAGTATCCTCGGGTCTCACCACACTTTGGACCAACCAGCCCTTCCTCTTCTCTCTTTCATCTCCAGGTCAACAAGAGTCAATGGACTGTGGTTGAACTCAGCCCATTTCTCACTGCTGCCTTTCCCCCTCTTCCACTCACCAGTAGATCAATGTGGTCGCCAGCAAGCTTACATGCCTGTTTGTGTGTTCCCTTTGAGTTTCAGTCTTAGAGGGGAATTTCTCCTGAAGGAATTTAATTGCTTGCCTTGATGGGTTCCTGGAGAACAGCTTGCTTATTCTTGTAGTAGTCAGTCATGCTGACATTTTTGTTTTGGGTTTTTCCTGGTGATCTTTCTTTGAAGATGTATCTTTTGTTACTCTAGCTGTTCCAGGCTGGTCTGCTTTTCCTTGCTAATGGGAATGTCCCACCTCATAAGGTTCTGGATAGGACTCAAGATTCCACCTAAGGTCCTATACTCTGCAAAGGCTTTGCAAGACGCGTATTTCACTGGGCAAGTTCTAGAACCCTTTTTAGGTATTCCAATCAGTTATAGGCTGAAGATGGGTTTACAAGTTTTCTCTAATCATGTTTCCCAACATTTCTTTCTATCCCACTCAAGCGTCTATTTTTAAATAGTAGGTAAGGGAAACATAAGACAGTCAAGCATTTTAGTATTATTTCCCCTCTTCAAGCTATGCCTAGGATCCCTGCATTACAGGGCCCTGTTGTTCCAAGGTTGAGCATGCATCACTAATTATCTCTGTCCCACTTAGGCCATGCAATCCTACCTCAGTATTCCCCTATCTATCTTGCCCTTCCACTTCCTCCCCCTTCTTGTATTGCCTTCCCTAACACCCAAACTAAACCCCCCACCCCAACCCTACTGTTGTGGGTACCTTATATTCCATTAACTCTTCCCTCCATTTAAGACAGTCTATTTTATCCTGTAATCTACCAGACGTTCTTACCACCTGGATCTCTGTTCCTCTCTGTTTACCTTCTTTCATATTGTAATAGATTTGATCATAGACTGTCCGCCCCAATCCTCTGTTCTTATCATTTTATTCTGTTCTTGACTCTTCCATTTGTTGATTGAGTTCAGGGTGATGCTGCCACATACATCATTCTCTGGTTGTTGTCTCTTCTTGTTGGTTCTCAGTCCACAGAACTTCCTTTAGGATGTTTTTCACAGCAAGCTTGGCTTTGGCAAAATCCCTTAACTTCTGTTTATCTGGAATGTTTTGATTACACCATCGTACTTGATTGACAGCTTTGCTGGGCAGAGGATTCTTGGGTGGCAGTTTTTTCTTTCAGGGTTTTATGTATGTCTCCCCATTGCCTTCTTGCCTGCATGGTTTCTGTTGAGAGATCCGAGCTTAATCTGATTTGCTTGCCTTTGTATGTTACACTTCTCTTTTCCCTAGCTGCTTTCAGGATTCTGTCCTTATCTTTGATTTTGGAAAGCTTGATTATTATATGTCTTGGTGATTGTCTTTTAGGGTCTATCCTTCCTAAGTGTTTGTAGAGCTTCTTGAATGCTTATCTTTTCACTTTTCATGATGTTAGGAAATTTTTCTTCCAGAAGCTCTTCAGCTATCTTCTCTGTGGACTTGTGATTCTTCCTGTTCTGGAATGTTGATAATTCTTAAGTTATTCCTCTTCATGTTGTCCAACATGAATCTTAGGCCTTCTTCAGATTTTTTTTATCCTTTTTTGTGTTTGAACTTCTTAGTAGTGTTGAGAAATTTATCTTCTAGCTCACTAGTTCTGGCTTCTAACTCTTTGATTCTACTCCTTTGCCCTTTCAGTGTATTGTCCATTTCTGATATTCTATTGCTAATCATTTTGACATCTTTTTGTAGGTTTTGAATTGTTTCCAATGCTGTATCTATCTTATTTGATTTTCCTGTAGTGCTTTCCTGACTTCTTCCTTATTTTTCTCAACTCCATTTTATAATGTTTTGATACATTTTATAATCATTTTTCTGAATTCCTTCTCAGGCATTTCCAAAGCCTGCCCATCTTCCAGTATGGAGTGTAGGTCTACTTCCAGCTCATTTGCCTCAGTCACTTTATCTCATTTCTGGACATGTGCTGATATGGTCATCTGCTTCTATTTTGGGGGCATATTCAGGAGTTATCTGTGGCCTTAATTGCCTCCAGGTAGATGTGATCAGGAGATGGGATTCCTTTCTTCCTGAGAAATTTCAAGATGCAACTGTTCGTCATTGTGTTATAACTCAGGATTTAATTTTCAGCCTATTTCCTTTTTAGTCTGCCTGTCCCACTCCACAATCCTCATTCAGGCCTTTTCCTGAGTGATAAACACTTCTGGGCCGGCTGTGGTTGTTCTGTGCTACCATTTGGTTTTAAGTGGAAACTGTCACTTTAAATTTTGATGATATCTGTGCACATGTGTAGTATAATCCTCTGGGTGTGGGGGAAGGTATCTACTCACTCAGGCACCCCCTCTAGTCAGCAGAATGGTGGTGCACAGACAGTAGGAGACCAATGAACAGATACAAAAAAAAAAAGAATGTCCACATCTTTATCTCCATGGTTCTGTCAGGCGTCCATGGCTGCTGTGATCCTTCCCCCATTTGGTCTCACTCAAGATGGAGGCTCCAGGAGCAGCTGAGCATCTTGAATTAAAAAGCAATTGATTTCTTGCTTCTGCTACAAATTCCCCTAACTGTAAGACTTCCAACCAACTAAATATTCCTTTATATGTGGTTCAGAGATCTGGCACCATCCCCTGAGCCTGCTTGGTCTGGTATTCTGTGTTGTTGCTAACAGTGCTCTTCACTGCACTTCCACCTGATCTGTTATCTTGTTTGTTCTAATCATATCTACCTATTTTTACAAGCCCAATTTGAAAAATCTGTTACTATAAAATAATAAATTGTGTGTTGGTTTAATTATATTGGATAAATTTTCCTTAAGAAGTTTTATATAAGCAGTTAAAAATCTGAATAAGCATTTTTCCTAATCATATTTTGAAGGGAAATTCTCCTTCAAAGATAACAGATGATAGTCAAGACTTTATAAAGAAATTGGTTTTTGTAAATTAGATTGCAAATACTGTTAAATAAATGTCATGAAATTTCAATGTCTTCACCACAATTTATAACCAAGATAAAGTATACTTTGTTATTGTTAAGTGCCATCAAGTCAGTTCTGACACATAGGAATCCCATGTAGGGTTTCCAAGGAGCTGCTGGTGGGTTTGAACCACCTATCTTGTGATTCAAACAACCTTGCAGTCCAGCATTTATATATCACAATTGACTTGACAAAAGAAAGAAAACCAGAATAGGGAGCTGTCTTAGGCTGGGTTCTCTAGAGAAACAAAACTAGTGAAGCTTATATATGTATATATACAGAGAGATTTATATCAAGAAAATGGCTCACATAGTTGTAGAGGTGGTCAGTCCCAAGTCTGTGTACTAGATGTCAGGCTGGAGCTTTCAGACTCACGTAGCTGCAAGGCTAATGAACTAAAATGGGCAATCAGTATAGGCTGAAAGTGGGCTTACAAAATCTCTGTAATCATAATTCATGGTATTCATTTTAATCACATCTGTATAAGTATTTTACAATAGTAGGCAGGAAAAAACAATGTCCATAGGGCAGTCAAACACATAAACCTTTTCTTCTCTACCCTTAGTCTAATCGCATTCACATGTCTACAGCCTTGGGCCTCTAGCAAGGTGGGTCCAGTAGGCCCCCAGCTGGACATCTGCTATAGGCAACTCCAGAAGCTGTTTTTCTGCTCTCAGTTCAAGCATTTTATTTTTTACATTGTTTTCAGCCATTACAGGTAACAAAAACCAAACTAAACATCTAAAAATCATAAGTTTCACTTCCCATGTCCCTTGGCTCTTTCTCTTACAATACTTCATGTTTCCATGAGTCTGGAACCATTGCAATGAATAGCACTTCTGAAGCCAACTGGAAAATCCATGTGAGGAGTATGTCTGACTTCCCCTGGCTTCACAATGGGGAAAGAGAATCAAACTCAAAATCAGCCCAAGGCCAATTCCTATGAAATGGAGGTCAGACATGCTTCCACCCTACAACCTTATCTACCCTAGTCTGACACCATCCATCCCTCCCACAGCACTCTCTGCTGCACATCTTGGTTTGATAATCCATTGCAATGGCCACACAAAACTCAACAATATTTATGTTTATGAGTTTATTAAGGAAGTGAACAGGGTACAATTCAGGATCAAAAAACAACTCAGGACATGGCAGTTCTCCAGTCAGGAACAATTCTTCTCTGCCCTACTGCAGGCACATCTTACTCTTGTCTTTGGCTTCTCAGTTGTTTGGCCCCTTGGCCTCTGCCCTAGGCAATAGGCCGAGAGTCCACAGCTGCTCTATCTCTCCACATCACCAGATCCCATGATCTACCCCTGCTCTTCCTTCTTGATGGTTCTGGGGCCATCTGTCTCTGCTTCTGAGATGGCTCCTTGTAAACCTGGCTGTAGGGCAAAACTAACCAATCCCAGCCTTGTTGTTGTTTTGAAGTGCCGTAGAGTCAGTTCCAACCCATAGTGACCCTGTATTGGGTTTCAGAGGAACAACTGGTGAGCTTGAACTGCCAACCTTGAGATTCAAACCAACCTTGCAGTCCATCACATTGACCCATAGAGCCACACTAGTCCCACCTAGTCACTTGGTGAAAAATAAGAAGACATTTGATAGAAAACCATATCAAATAAATTCAAGGCATGACAGGACAGTATATAAAATTGAACAATATTTTTACAATTAAAGTGGCAGAAAAGATTCACCCAAACAAGACACAAAACCTCAAAGCCATAAAGGAAACTATTACTACACTTTTGATTGTATTATCACTTTAAAACCCTTGTATGAAGAAAGAAATCATGAGCATGATGGGAAAAAAAAAAAGTGACATACTAGGGGAAAATGTTTATAAATAGCCATAGGACTTATATCTAGAGTATATACAGAAATTTTACAAGAAGAGTTGTGGAATGACACCAGGAACATCATACAGGAAGAAAGTAAAGGTCATTAAGAAGACAAGAAAGGGACTGAGAAAGGCAGTGTGCCTTCAGGAAGGAGGCTGACTTGCAAAATGTGCACTTTGGACATTTAAATGGATATATATTTTCAAAGTGGTATGTGTATATCAGAAAAAAAAGGAGAGGGGTAATGAGTTGGAACCAATTTGATGGCACTTTACAACAAAAACAATAGAGGTAAATATTGTTGGTCGGTGGTGCATAGAGGGGATTATAATCATTAAAATGATTTATTGAATATAAAACTGATGATCTAACCTGTAAACCTTCACTCCATTTACAATAAAAGCTTTAAAACAAACAAGAAAGAAGAAATAGACTAAAGTGGATGTCAGAAGACACTCTGAAACTTGCTCTCCAGCATAGAGATTCTAAAACAAATGGAAGAAATGAGAAGGTAAAAGAGCTGAATAGATATTTTCAAAGAGCAGCTCAAAAAGACAGTCAAATATTATAATGAAATGTGCAAAGATCTGGATTTAGAAAACAAAAAGAGAAGAATACAATCAGTATTTTTCAAGCTGAAAGAACTGAGGAAAAACCTCAAGCCTCGACTTGCAATGTTCAAGGATTCTGTGGGCAAATATTGAATGATGCAGAAAGCATCAAAAGATGGAAGATCACCCAGGAGATATCAAGGCAAGTGGTCAGGTCCCTTCAGAGCAAACCCCTTTCCAAGACTAAAACACGTTCTGATAGATGACCATGTTCGTCACCAATAAGGGGAAGTAAGGGGAAAAAAATCAATGAAGCTATGAGATAAGCCCTACAACTTTCAATAGATTCCTATGAACCTTGGTGGAGACCTGGTTGGCCAGCAATGTGGCAAGACCTTGGGGACTCTTGGGCCCAGAGTCGGTGACATAGCCACAGAGGACTAGAGTGGAGAGTGAAGTGTCCAGCTGATAAGAAGAGAGGGCATATGCACAAGAACACCCACACTTGCAAATAATACCCACTTGACCTGGCTGCAATGACTGGATGATCAGAGCTCAACTAGAAGAAGAAAGAATAGGAAAAAAGTGAGTAATCTGATACAATTTGATGAACTTGACCTACACCTATGGATGCAGTAGCTCAAAAGAGGGAACAAATCTTTACAGCGAAGATCATTCCCACCCCCTCCATACACAGAATAGATAGGGATGGGCAACTTGGACGTTGGCTACTCAAAATAGGGGGCTTAAAAGGCAATAAGTGACTGACTTACAAGCTTTCAAGAGGGAGCCTAGATCCAGAGGGTGTGGAGAAAGGTAGAATCTCCACTGAGTGGTATCCAGTCTGATTCGGGGGGGCTGATGAAAGGAAATGCAAATAGGTCTCTTGTGATACAACAGTGAATAATTGTTATGGTGAATGACTGTTAGGATTGGAAATGCAAAGGTAGATGTTTTGTAGCAAGGAGGGAAGTGATTAACTTTGCAGTCTAGGAGCAGAGGTCCCAGGGACCATCAAGGAAGAAGAGTGGAGAGCGGGACCCTACCCAGAGAAGCAGTGATGCCAGAGATGGAGGCAGAGATGATGACTTGGAGAGATGGAGCAGATGGGGACTTTAGACACAGAGAGGGAGAGGGGCTGTGTGCTGATGACCAGGGGGGCAGGCTTGTAGGGCCTACCCTTTGGTTGGTTGATGATGCATGGAAGGGATTGTAACCATGGCAATGAAATGAAATACGATAGGATGAATGTAAAACTAATGTTCTCCCATGTAAGCTATCACATAATTCACAATAAAACATTAAAAAAAAAAAAAAGCTGCATCTGAAAAAAAAAGAAGAAGAAGAAGATGGAAGGAATACAGAGTCACTGTACCATAAATAAATAGTTGATGCTCAACCATTTCAAGATATAGCATATGATCAAGAGCCAAGGCTCCAGGAACTTATGGAATACAAATTGAAATCTTTTAACAAACTGATGTGGCACTGGAGGCACTCTCTCATCTTTGCCAAGAAATTTCTAAGACAGCTACGTGGCCAACTGATTGGAAAAGATCCATATTTGTGTCCATTTCAAAGAGAAGTGACCCAATGGAATGTGGAAATTGTCTGAAAATATCATTAATATTGCATGCAAGTAAAATTTTGCTGACGATAATTTCAAAACAACTGCAACAATACATTGACAGGAAACTGCTAGAGGTTCAAGCTGGATTCAGATTAGGATGTGAATGAGGGATATAGTTGTTAACATCAGATGGATTTGGGCTGAAAGCAGAAAATACCAGAAAGATGTTCACCTGTACTTTATTGACTACACAAAGGCTTTCAATCATGTGGATCATGACAAGCTATGGCAAACATTGCGAAGAATGAGTGTTCCAGAACACTTAATTGTACTCATGAAGAATCTGTACAAAGACCAAGAGGCAGTTGCTCAAACAAACAAGAGAACACTGAATAGTTTAAATTTAGAAAAGGTGTGTGCCAGAAACGTATTCTTTCACCACACTTAATCAATCTGTATGCCAAGCAAATAATTTGACAAACTGAACTATACAAAGAAAAACATGGCATCACAGTTGCAGGATGACTCATTAACAACCTACAGTATGCAGATGATACAACCTTGCTTGCTGAAAGTAAAGAGGACTTAAAATACTGATAAAGATCAAAGATCACAGCCTTCTGTGTGGGTTGCACCTCAGTATAAAGAAAACAAAAATCCTCACCACTGGACCAATAAATAACATCACAATAGAACCAGCATCCAAGAAATCAAATCTGCTGCACAAGACCTCTTTAAAGTGTTCAAAAGTAAAGTGTGTGCCTGACTCAAGCCATGATATTTTCAGTAATCTCATAAGCATGTGAAAGTTGGACAATGAATAAAGAAGACTGTAGAAGAATTGATGCAATTGAGTGATGGTGTTGGAAGAGAATATTAAAAGTACCATGGACCACCAAAAGAACAACCAACTCCATATTGAAAGAAGTACAACCAGAATAGTCCTTAGAATCCAGGATGGCCAGACTTCATCTCTCATACTTCAGACAGTCCCAGAAGAAAGACATTGTGCTTTCAGCAGAAAAGAGGAAGACCCCCAACAAAATGGACTGTCACAGTGGCAGCAGAAATGGGCTCAAATGTAGCAACAATTGTAAGGTTGGCATAGGACCAGATAGTGTTTCATTCTGTTGTGCCAACTCAACGGCACCTAACAACAACAACAACAGATTAATTTGCAATAGCACTGTATTCATGTATTACTTGTGTAAAAAGTCTGTTAAAAAAAACATTTTATAAGATGACATAAGACATACATAGAAGGTATATAAAGGAAACTATGAACTTAAACACTTAATTTTGTCTGAATGAATGAACACAAAAGAATGGAGTGGAAAATCTAAAAATGAAGATAAATTTGCTCTGCTAATATTAAATACAAGATATGCCAAATATAGCAAACATAATGTGGAAATGCTTCTTGGTTGTGATACGGAAATAGACAGGTGACGAGAGTGTGAGAACTCTCAAAAATAACCCTAAATACACATACTAATTTTTTTTAGTATGTACTTTTAGTATAGTACTTTTTGTTTCATTTTTATTTCTCTTTTCCTAACTTCTAGCAGAAACAATAAATTATTTTCCAATGACTTTGAATCAACAGTTATATTTTTTATTTTGCCAGAGGTTGCCCTTAACTTATTAAGACCCTTACTTGTGGTTTTTCCATATCACTCTCTAACACTTGTCAACATCTATGACTTTCTTGGAGCAGAATAAAGTTGTACAGCCCCACTTCCTCAGCCACACTGCCCCATCACATTTAATTTTGGGTTATTCTGAATACACTTGTGAAGTCATTGCTTATTAAAATGCCAATGAACTGTACAAAGTTACTGAAACACCATTACTTCACAAATTTTGTTGCATCTTCCTGGATCCATTTTTCTTGCTGAAACATTTCCCCAAGAATTTTTTGGGAAGTACATTTTCTGAGGTCCTTTATGAGTGAAAATACCTACTTCACCCATGTCTATGTTAGGATAATATCTATGCGCCTACAGGGAAGACCAGTCAATACCACTATTATTGAAATGTACACACCAACCACTAAAGCCAATAAGGATGAAATAGAAGAATTCTACCAACTTCTTCAATCTGAAATTGATCAGACATGTAATCAAGATCATTACCGGTGATTGGAATGCAAAGGTTGGGAACAAAGAAGAAGGATCAGTAGTTGGAAAATATGGCCTTGGTGATAGAAATGATGCTGGAGATCACAAGATAGAATTCTGCAAAATCAATGATTTGTTCATTTCTAATACCTTCCTTAGACAACATAAAAGACAATTATACACATGGACCTCACCAAATGAAATACACAGAAATCCAATTGACTACATCATGGAAAGAGACGATGGAGAAGCTCCATATCATCAGTGACAACAAGGCCAGGGGCAGATTGTGGAACAGACTATCAATCGCTAATATGCAAATTCAAATTGAAGCTGAAGAAAATGAAAACAAGTCCACGAGAGCCAAAATATGATCTTGAATATATCCCACCTGAATTTAGAGATCATCTAAAGAACAGATTTGATACATTAAACACTAAAGACTGAAGACCAGAGAGTTGTGGGATGACATCAAGAACATCATACA
>NW_006409140.1:224094-225973 GCF_000296735.1 Chrysochloris asiatica
TGGAAGGAATGTACAGAGTCACTGTACCAAAAGGAAATGGTTGATGTTCAACCATTTCAAGAGGTAGCATATGATCAAGAGCCAATGATACCGAAGGAGGAAGTCCAAGGTGCATTGAAGGAGTTGGCAAAGAACAAGGCACCAAGAATTGAAATCTTTCAAGAAAGTGAGTCGGCACTGGAGGCACTCACTCATCTACGCCAAGAAATTTGGAAACAACTATCTGGCCAACTGATTGGAAGAGATCCATATTTGTGCCCGTTCCAAAGAGAGGTGACCAAATGAAATGCGGAAATCATCAGACAATCTCTTTGATATCCCATGCGAGTAAAGTTTTAGTACCTTTATATTATAGAAACAGCTGCAAGCATACATTCACAGAGAACTTCCAGATGTTCAAACCAGATTCAGAAGAGGACACAGAACAAGGGATATCATTGCTAGTGTCCAATGGATCTTGGCTGAAAGAAGAGAATACCAGAAACATGCTTAACTGTGCTTTATTGACTATGCAAAGGCTTTTGATCATGTGGATCATGACAAGCTATGAACAACATTGCGAAGTATGAGTATTCTGGAACATTTAATTGTGCTCATGAGGAATCTGTACAAAGACCAAGAGGCAGTTGTTTGAACAGAACATGGGCACATTGAATGGTTTAAAATTAAGAAACGTGTGCGACAGAATTATATTCTTTTACCATACGTATTCAACCTGTATGCTGAGCAAATAATCCAAGAAGCTGGGTTATATGAAGAAAAATGTGGCATCAGGATTGGAAGAAGACTCATGAACAACCTGTCATATGCAGATGATACAACCTTCCTTGCTGAAAGTGAAGAGGACTTAAAATACTTACTGATGAAGATCAAAGATCCCCAAAAAGCCTCCAGTATGGATTGCATCTCAATGTAAAGAAAACAAAAATCCTCACCACTAGACCAATAAGCAACACTCTTATCAACAGAGAAAAGATTGAAGTTGTCAAGGACTTCGTTCTTCTTGGATCAACCATGAACATTCATGAAAGCAGCAGTCAGGAAATCAAATGACATATTGCATTAGGCAAATCTGCTGCATAAGACCTTTTTAAAGTATTGAAGAGCAAAGATGTCAGCTTGAAGACTAAGGTGCGCCTGACCCAAGCTATGGTATTTTCAATAACTTCATATACATGTGAAAGCTGGACAGTGAATAAGGAAGACTGTAGAAGAATTGATGCATTTGAGTTATGATGTTAGAGGAGAATATTGAAAGTGCCATGGGCTGCCCAAAAGAACCAACAAATCTGTGTTGGAAGAAGTACAGTCAGAGTGCTCCTTGGAGGCCAGGATGGCCAAACTTCATCTCTCATACTTCAGACATATTGTCAGGAGGGAACAGTCACTGGAGAAGGATATCATGTTTGGTAAGGTGGAGCAAGACTCCCAGTGAGCTGGATTGGCAAAATGGTAGCATCAACGGGTTCAAGTGTGGCAACAATTGTGAAGTTGGTCCAGGACCAGGCAGTGTTTTCTTCTGGTGTGTATAGGGTCGCTATGAGTCAGTACCAACTCGATGGCACCTAACTACAACAACAAACCCATACATTAAAATGATGATTTAGAAAGACATACAATTCTAGATTCAAAGGTTAGTTGTTTTCCATACTTTGAAACTGTTCTTTTCTCTTCTTACTTACATTGTTTCTGCCATGATTCTCATGTCAGCAATGTCTTATTCCTTTGCAGGTTATCTGCTTTTTCCTTTTGGAAGTTTCAGAAATTTTGACCTGAAACAGAGAAACTTGTCTTTTAAAATAAACTCAATTTTTTCACTTTAAAAATGCAAATGCTCAAATTGGCAAAGAGGAGGTAAAGTTCTCCCTATTTGCAGACG
>NW_006409140.1:231777-234031 GCF_000296735.1 Chrysochloris asiatica
AATGGTTGAATGTGAAACTGATGATGTGCCCTGTAAACTTTCACTCAATCCACAATAAAAACCTTAAAAAAAAAAAAATGCAAATGCTTCTACTATATAATCCTACTCAACACTTTTGCAATTTGAGATTTTATTGTTTTCTTAATCAGGAGAAATTCTGAGCGATTTTTCAGATATTTTCTCTCCTCTGGCACTCAGATAAATGTGAAAAATTCATTATTACTTCCATAAATCTTTAACTCTCCATCTCTTGGACCCTTTCCTAATATCTTCTATAAGAGCTCCCAACTTCACATCTAACTCATTGTAGTCATTCTACATGTTACCCTTCCATGAAGTTCCTCACTTCAACACTTACATTGTTCAGATCCAATGTCCCCAGATGGTTCTTCACAACTGCTTTATATGCCCAATAACCTACCAAAGAATTCTACTTATGTATATATAAATGCTCTTCCTGCCCTATTTATCTGCTCCCTTCAATGTTCTGCTTGTGGTCTTTCCCTCTTGGACCTTATTCTCCTCAATCTCTTTTGTGGGGTTTTTTTTTTTCAATAGCTACTCATTTTTCCTGGGGATCGTCAGCCACCTGAACTACTCAAGTATACTTGGGAGGAGAGGCAGGAAACCTTAAACCTAAGTTTTCACCTTCCAGAAGAGTTTAGGAAAAGTGGGTGGGGCACTCTTAGGGACAGAGAGTCTATAGTGAGATTACCTAGCTCAACCTCTCCCAATTTGCTCCTCCCTACTGGGCCACTCTGGACCTCAAAGAAATTCTATGTCCTTGTAGCCAGGGCTATGTCCAGTAGCTGCCGACTTGCACTGTCATTAATTATACCTTATTGTGAGGAGCAGAAGTACCCAAGGACAGCAAGCTAATCTGCCCAGGTGTTGTGATACTCAGTATAGGTATGTTGCAGGGCTTCTCTGGAATTGTCTGGACACCTGTGGATCTCTTATGCAAAAGGAGGGCTGGACAAGAAGTGGAGTCCAAGGTAATACAGACAGAACATGAGCTGTGCCAATCTGGCATTGCATGTGCCTATGGCCACTTCTACTTCAGACTGCTATCTCAGGGATTTCTCATAGGTTTTTATATTGGGTTCTGGGTTAATAAGCTAACCCAGACCTCTACAAGGTCTGGGTTCATGTGAAAAAAAGCAGCAGCCCATATTAATAATCTTACTAAGAACCAAAAGACAAACTTTAAAAGCAGAGAGCATAATATCAGATGTTGTCACAGGTGAAGAAAAGAGATGTGTGCCAACATCGTTGTTGGGAGTGTGACTTGTTACATCCTTCCTAGAGTTTAGCAACACATTTCAAATGATTGAAAACTTGATTCAGGGGTTCTAGGACTCACTTTGCTCCTTCCCTTTAAATACAACCAAATACTTTGGGAATAATATAACAAACTCTGTAAAAAGGATGGAAGACTGGCTAGGAACTTCAAGACTTGAGTAGTGATGTTGCAATGAGTTCCTGTGTTTTCTTTTCATCTTTCCTATATCTAGAACTGGGCCTTGAAAAGGCTTTCAATCCTGCAACTGCCAAAAAGCATTATTGTTGACTCTGACTCATAGCAATGAAACGCTGATCATTCCTGCACCATCCTGGTGATGTTTGAGCCCATTTATGTGCCTTTGGTGTCAATCCATCTCCTTGAGATTTTCCTTCACTTTCATTGGCCCTCTGATTTACTATACATAATGTCCTTTTCTAGTGAATGATTTTTCTTGATGACGTGGCCAAAGTCTTCCAGCACTACATTGGAAAATATTCTACTGTGATCTGTATAATTTTCAATGGCTAAATTTTTCAAGTAAATCACCAGACGTTTCTTCCTAATGTGACTTAATTACAATGACTATGTTGTAAACAATTTTGCTTTGCCCACAAGAAGTCTGGCCTTTATAAACAAGCTAGATGTTATAAGGGTGGTTGAGTATGCTATTCTTAAGATTTCAGGGTGTCTTCAAAGTGAGATTTCAGTTTTCTCAGTGTGCAAAACCTGAGATCAGATGCTTAAGTAAGGAAAATGCTATTCATCCAGTAAAGCAAATATATTGTCTTTCTGACATTTCTTCCCCCATATATGGCCATATATTGCCTTTCTGACATTTCTTTCCCCCCCCCCCCATTAAGGTCATTTGTTGTTGTTGTTGTTGTTGTGTGCCATCGAGTCGGTTCCGACCCATAGTGACCCTGTACAGGGTTTCCGAGGGTGTAAATCCTTACGGGAGTAGAAAGCCTC
>NW_006409140.1:234131-235751 GCF_000296735.1 Chrysochloris asiatica
TAACCACTACGCTACCAAAGCTCCTTTCATTAAGGTCATTTATTTAAGCGTGTGTTAAACAACTATAGAATACAAAATTAAAAGTTTGGCCAAAACCTACCATGAAGCTGCAAATAAAAAGCTTTCAGTAAGTTCTATAATTCTTTCCAGGGAATTAAAAAGTCCAAAGGTGGCTGGTATAATAAAAGACATATACATCAATACAACAGAATTGAGAACCCTGAAGTAAATCAACCACCTACGGTCAACTGATCTTTGACAAAGAGCCAAAACACATTAAATGAGGAAAAGATAATCTCTTTAACAAATGTTGATTTTTTTTTTTTAAGTACCATGGAGTCAGTTCTGACTCATAATGACCCTGCACAGGGTTTCCAAGGCTGTAAATCTTTACAGGAGCAGAAAGCCTCATCTTTCTCCTGCTGAACTGCTTGTAGTTTCTAACTGCTGACTTTGAGGTTAGCAGCCTGATTCATAACCACTACACTACCAGAGCTCCTTCTTTAACAAATAGTGGTGTCAAAATTGTATATCCATTTGCAAAATGAAACAGGACCCCATATCTCATACCATATACAAAACATGCTGGACTGCAAAGTCAGTTTGAACTGTAAAGTCAGTGGTTCAAGCCCACCAGCTGCGACTCAGAAACCCTATACAGAGTCGCTATGAGTCAGAACTGACTTGACAGTACGTAACAACAACAACAACAACAACATTTACTGAGCCCTGGTGTAGTGCTATAGGAGAAGCACTGGACTGCTGACCACAAGATGAGCAGTTCAAACCCACCATACAGGGTCACTCTAAGTCAGAACTCACTAGATGGCATACAAGAAGTTATTAAACCACTACTGAGGACTCAGCAGCCTCCCCGTCAGGTCCCCTTAGTTCCAGATGCTTTACCCTCCACCCCTCCACCCACTTTCTCCCACTGTCGTCTTCCACAGGCTGTTTTCACCAAAGAAAAGGAATTGTATGTTTGATCGCTATCCAGAACCTCCATTCTTTCCACCCCTTTGCTGATGCAACTAAGGCTGATGACCTGCTTCCTACTGGGAGAGAGGATATATCCATAAGAATTCAGTAAAGAAACAGCAGGAAGACACTTACTACTGTACAAGGAATCGCTGATGATTATTATCAAAAGAAACTAACTTTAGGGTGACCAGCACAAGAACATATGCTAGTTCCTTGTAGAAACCAGACAGGCTAAGACGATCAGCTGAAGGTTCTTAGGTTTAAAGTGGATGTGGCTCACTGTAGGATAAGCACTGGACTGCTAACAAGGTTCCTTGCAATGAATAGAAAATTTCCCTCTGTCCCTTGTCACAAGTTTAAAACTTCACTGTTTGGTTGTTCTCGGCTTCCAGAAAAAGATGGCGGAGTGGGTGGAAGTGTAGTGAAGAGCTCTGCTGAGAACAACACAGAATACAGGAACAAGAAGGCTCGGGGAATGGTCCCAATACTCTGAACCACATATAAAGGAATATTTAGAAGGTTGGAAGAATTACAGCTGGGGAGTTTGTGGCAGAAGCAAGAAATCCATTGCTTCCTGGTTCGGGACGCTCAGCTGTTCCAGGAGCCGCCATTTTGTGTGGGGCCAAGCGGGGAAAGGAT
>NW_006409140.1:249761-251906 GCF_000296735.1 Chrysochloris asiatica
AGCGACTGTGTGCTGAAGACCTGGGGGGCATGGGGGAAGGATTTCATGGAGGGGATTGTAACCATGGCAATGAGACGATATACGATAGAATGAATGTAAAACTAATGTTCTCCCATGTAAACTATCACTAATTCACAATAAAACATTTAAGGAAAAAGAAAAAAAACAACACTTCATTGTTTGTATAATGTATAATTCGGGATCCACTTTTAACTTTTAACTTCATGCAGTAAACTGAAAAGAGCCATGCTATTTAGTATTGATGTCAAACAGCAGGCACCTGGCAGTGCCCAGCCTGAAACAAAATAATAATGGGATGTTTCAGCCTAGCTCAGAACCCCAAGATCACAGATGGCAGTGTGTGGCCAGAAGCTCTCCTGCCTTAAGAAAATGTCACCCACTAAGGAGCTCTGGTAGTTCGAAACTACCATTTGTTCCACGGGAGAAAGATGGGGGTGGGGGGGGGAATGATATAATCCTGTTTATTATATTCTTTAACTACTTCCAGAAGTAAGTCAAAATTTTATGATCACTCTCTTTTTCTTTAATTACTTCCTGAAGTGAGTAAAGACCTTATGATCTCTCTTTTTCCGTTCCTAAAATAGGAATGCACACCTTAGAAATTTGAACTAGCCAACTGGGTAAGGGAAAAGATTGTGCACTAGCCAATGGGGTGAGACACAGCCTTGAGACTCGCATCAGGGATTAAAAACCCAAGTGGACTGCCCACTCGGTATGCTTACTGGCCTGTTCCTGTATGTACAGCTATGCACACATACCCTCTTTCAGGAGTAAATTTTGTTTTGCCAAGGTAATTTAGTCTCACCAAGTATCTTTTACATGACATCAGGATTCATTTCTAACAATATGGGGGCTCGTATGCTCTGGTAGCGTAGTGGTTACGAATCACACTGCAAACCTTAAGGTCAGCAGTTCAAAACTACCAGTTGTTCTGCAGGAAAAAGATGAGGCTTTCTGCTTCCATAAAGATTTACCACCTCGGAAACCCTGTACAGGGTTACTATGAGTCAGAACTAGCCAACCAGGTAAGGGAAAAGATTGTGCGGTCAAAGTCCTAGCCAGTGGGGTGAAACACAGCCTTGAGACTCGCATCAGGGATTAAAAACCCGAGTGGACTGCCCACTCAGTGTGCTCGCTGGCCTGTTCCTTTATATATGGCTATGTGTACGCACCCTCTTACAGGAGTAAATTTTGTTTTGCCAAGGTAATTTAGTCTCACCGAGTGTCTTTTACATGACATCTGGATTCATTTCTAACAGCAAGATGCTGTCTCATAGACTCAGTGTAGAGAGTTTGAAGGCATTTAGGACTGATCAAAGGAGGGTGGAGGGGAATAACCAAGAGATAGCTGTTTTCCACCATTGGAACTGATGCAGAGAAAAGGAGAGCAGAAAGCCATCAGAAAGCAAAGAGGGCAAGAAAACTTCCAGGGGAGCTAACTTATGTCTGTCTAGTCAGGGAACTGGGTCAGAAGATTTCAAAAGTCTGCAGCAGCCTGAGGTCTTTATAACTACAACAATTTTTAAAGTCTATGTTGAGGCATTGTAGGATAAGCACAGGACTGCTAACCACTAAGTCAGTGGTTCAAACCCACCAGCTTCTCAACAGCCCCATACATGGTCACTATGAACCAGAACTGATTTGACTGCACTTAACAATAACAAACGGCTCACAGATGTTAAGGACCCCTGGTGGCACTGTTGGATAAGCATTGAACTGCTAATAACAAAAAGCTCAAACCAATCAGTTATTCATAGGGAAAAGATGAGGTTGTCTGCTTCCAAAAAAGATTTATAATCTAATAAACAAATGTTGGGTTTTTTTTGTTTTTTTAGTAGATGCTCCATTTACATTTGTATGATATGTAAAGCAGGTAGGACCACCTTGGCTAAAAATCTGCTTACTTGGGCTATTTTTTAAACAATTGAATGTGTAAAAAATCTATTTGTCTTCACTGAATGACTTTTTGGACTCAGTTTGCTGTGCAGAACAAATAAAATGAGGATAAGACATAGAAGCCATCTTGATATATTTATATAGCATTCTATTCCCTTGTCCCATGTTGTTTTATAATTTAAGTTCTACGTTATTCCATGATGCCTGAGTTTGGAATTGTGTGTGTGT
>NW_006409140.1:252006-274644 GCF_000296735.1 Chrysochloris asiatica
AAAACTACCAGCTGTTCCATGGGAGAAAGATGAGGCTGTCTGCTCCCATAAAGATTTACAGCCTCGGAAGCCCTGTGCAGGGTCACTGTGAATTGGAACCGACTCCACGGTACTTAACAACAACAATATATTTATAATAATCCTGTTTATTGTATTCAGGTAACCTTTCTTTTCTTTACTTCCTGAAGTAAAGACCTTATGATCGCTCTCTTTTTCTATGACTACTTCCCAAAGAAGAAGAAACTTTACAATCTTTTCCTTTTCCTTTCCTAAAATAGGAATGTGCACCTTAAAATTTGAACTAGCCAACTGGGTAAGGGAAAAGGTTGTGCGGTCAAAACCCTAGCCAATGGGGTGAGACACAGCCTTGAGACTCAAGTCAGGGGTTAAAAACCCGAGTGGACTGCCCACTCAGTGTGCTGCTGGCCTGCTCCTGTATGTATGGCTATGTGCATGCACCCTCCTACAGGAGTAAATTTTGTTTTGCCAAGGTAATTTAATCTCACTGAGTGTCTTTTACGTGACATCGGAATTCATTTCTAACAGAATCAACAAAAAAGCATATTCAAGCTCCAAAAAAATCCATCAAGCTGCTGATTTAGTGAGGGATAACCAAAATAGACCAGAGTAACGTTAGTGTCCATTAGGTGTGTGTAACTGGCTATCTACTCACCTGCTGCAAGATGTGTTAACTGACAGTGGCAAGGGTCACTTTACAGATAAGGGAGGACTAAAGCAACACAGTAGAAGTTAAAGTCAGGTCATTTGCAACCAGAAGTAGGAGGATCTGATTGTCCCCTGGGTATGAGCCAAATGGTGTTAGCTAATCAAGGGAGATTACTTTCAACTCCCTGGTGTCAGGAGCAAATCCAGGTTTTCCCACAATGCCTTTTTATTATTATTATTTTTAAGTTTTTATTGTGAATTGAGTGACAGTTTACATGGAAGGACATGAGTTTTACACTCATCCTATCTTATTTCGTTTCATTGCAATTATTACAATTCCCTCCATGCATCATCATTCAGCAGTATTTGCTTCTATTCCCTCTGTTTTCTTGGGGGGTTTTAATGTACACCAAAATACTCAAAAAAAACACATATATATTTTTAAAATCCATAATGCAGTTAATGTGGAAGAGTGATTGTCAAAAGGATTCCACTATTACTGACTAAAATCATAAGGTCAGGGAAAGGATAATATACCAGAAATAATTTTCCAATAATGCATAATCATACTCTTCCAAATACCTGTCCATTCTCTACAACGAAGCTGCCCCTTTATCACTTGTTTCTTGTTGTGAAGTTGTTAAGACAGACTGGGCCTCATGGTGAGAGAAAGGATGGTTTTTATCTTGCAACCATGGACTTCCACTATTTATTGGTCCTTTTCTTTTGATTTTTCTGGTTTTATCACTTTGTAGGTGATTAAAAGAAAAACAGAGGGTAAATTGTGCCAATCATTATTTTGGTGAGACCATACTGCTGCCTCCTTCTCCCCAGGGTTTTCCCTTTTTCTCCTCTCCTCTCCTGGGAGTTTGGTGTGACACTGTAGACACAGGACTGCTAACCACAAGTTTGGCAGTTCAAACCCAGCAGCTACTCCTTGGTATTTCTATAAAGGGTTTCTATGAGTCAGAACCAACTAGATGGAACTTAACAAAAACAACTCCTGTGAGTTTAAACTCTCACCCCTGCTTCTAGTGGCATCCTGTAAAGCAGCTGGTAGCAAGGTCCAGCAAGGTCATCTTGAAGTTTAAAGAACCTCTTCAATGGGAGGGCAAGAATTTCCTTGCCTCTAATTACTCTTTTTTAAATGTTTCATTACAATGATTATAATCCCCTCCACGTACCATCAGTTAACAGTGTTTTTCTCTATTCATTTTAGCTCTTTTTTATTAAAAAAAAACAAAAAAAACCACTCAGGCTTATATAATAATTTACACCACCAAAGGGCACATTCTGCAAGTCTGCCTCCTGGCCACCAACTCTCAGCCTCTCTTCCCATGAATCTAGAGTCCTCAGCTGCTCCCTCTCTCATGTCCCCATTTCTGCCTCCATCTCTGGTGCCAATGCTTCTCTGGATAAGATCTTGAATTTTGCTTGTGCTCTTCTCCCTTGATGATCCTAGGGTCCTTTGTTTCTGGACTATAAGATTAACTACTCTCCCATTTTTGTTACAAATCTTCTACCTTTATAATGGTGATAGTTGCAATTAGTCATTATAACAACTGCTTGCTATTGAATCATAAGAATCTTATCCCCACCTCTTTTAAACAGACCCATCTAGACAAGATGAAAACTATTCAGTGGAGACTTTTTCTTCCCCCACACACTCTTAAACTAAACTCCCTCTTGAAAACTTGTAAGCCAGTCACTTCGTGCCCTTTGGTGGTGTAAATTATTATATATTCCTGAGTGTCAAAAAAAAAAAAGAGCTAAAGTGAATAGAGAGAAATACTGTTAACTGATGGTACATGGAGGGAATTACAATCATTGTAATGAAACAAGGTGCATGATTTGTTGATTGTAAAACTGATGAAACTGTGAACTTTCACTCAATTCACAATAAAAACATTTAAAAGTTAACACACACACACACACACAAAAAAAAAAAAAAAGATCCTGGGAAATCTCCGGGTTCGGGATTTCTAATTGTGCTCAGGTTTCTCACAGAATGCTAAGGTAAAGGGAATTGTCAGCTGTACCAATGCTCACATCCCAGTCTAATCGAACTGCAGCAACTCTCAGAGGTTCTCCTTTCCATAATACCACCATATATACATCCAGGGTACTCTGAAGGCCAAATAGTTGCCATTGCTGGGTTCACCAGTGATGCTTTGGACATGTGTGCAAGTTGTCAATGCTCCTACGGGCACTGTGAACTCTGCTCCCTACCTTGAAAGACAAGAGAAGTGGTTCATCATCCCAATGGAGAATGAGGGGATTGCTTTCGGGTTTGATTTCCACAGCACAGGAAAGAATAATGACAAGCTCTTACAAGTTTCATTTCACCAAGTGTCCTTCTCTTGGTACAGAGCCAACATGAAGTGAATTCCCAATAGATCTGAATCCCAATTGAGTAGAAAGGGAACCACCTGTGCCTATAGTCTACCAGCTGTGCAAGCATAGCAATAATTTTGGTTGAGAGCTTACACTGAATATTTAACACACTCAACCCAAGTATTCACACTTCCATATTTTGTTTCTATTGCTAATGTTTGTCTTAGGTCTTTTACCTCAATCATTTCTACTTTTTTCGAGTCATTCTTAGAGAGTTTCTCTGGAGGAATAACAGGGGAAGGGTCTGTGGTTAGCCATGAAGTTGGGGAATTGACAAGTAGGAGTGCAAATTGTCCCACAGGGTCTCGTCCCATAGACCTGTCCCATCCCATAGACCCAGGTTGCCGCTCTTGACTCCCTATTGCTGATGGTTAGGACATTAATTGACATAAGTATGGGGTTGCATTGTAAGTTTTGACAGTTGAAGAAGATCCCTTAGAAAAATGGATCTTGCCTCTTAGGGATTGTCAGCTTGGACACACTAGTCTCATGGAGAACAATCCATCCCTGGTACTGAGTATTTCCGTGCACTTCATCGCAACAGGAGCATGGGCTGTTGGAACTGCAGCCTGACTCTGGCTTGGAGCAAAGATACTTATCTACATGGGAAAACTGCCTATGGTTCTCCAAGCTCCCACAGTATAAAACTTGGCAAGCATCTAATTTGATGGTTTGAGGGAATGACACCATGGTCATGATGACTACCAATCTGACTGGCTGGTTGTAGGTGAAAGCCCTCTGCACCAGCTCTACGGTAATGATAAATTTTAAACATGTTAACTTCCAAACCCACCCCATCTAGCAGAGCTATGGCAAGGCAGCCTCTCAGACTCTTTTTAGGGTCACTTTGGGAGGTTCTCTGGGAGAAGGATGTGCTTCCACCTGTAACCACTTTCCCTTGGGAAGAATTCCTCTCCACTGGTTCCTTCACTCCAGTATAGTGAGTCCACCCCTTCTCCACAGTCCGGATGTCCACTTCAGTGGTCAACAGCACTTGGAGAGGAACCTCCCAGTTCAGCTAGAGTCTGTCCTCTTTCCAGGCCTTGATCAGCACCAAGTTTCCTGGCCAGAAGTGATGAACGGTGAATTCAAGGGGAGGGGTTTGGGCTAGGAGTCTTTCAACCTGATGTGGCATGCTCACAATTAGGGCACCCCCAAAATTCAGACTTTGACTCTCCTTCACGAGGAGGGCAGTAGCAGCTACTGCCTGGACACATTCTAGCCACCCTCTTGAGACAAGATTTAACAGATTAGATACAAAATCAATGGGTTATTTCTTTCCCTCCTCCTCTTCAGTCAGAAGTCTCATTATTACCTTCACCCACCACTCCTCCACACTTAGAGCATCTGCTGGTGTTCTTGGAGGCCTGGTCCAGCCTTCTCCTTCCTGCCCTCTGAAGAGGCTGAACACTATGACCACTGTCCCACTTCCCTTGACGAGGGGGTTGGGTCTTGTTCTAGTCTCTTATTAAAGTATCAACAGTAGATACCATGATTCTGGCTTTCTGCTTTTGCTTCTTCCTCTCACCTTAGAAAACTTTCTATGCTTCTCCTAACGGTTCATAAATGGTTTTATCATTCTATCCTTCAATCTTTTGTAATTTCTTAGTGATGTTGGGCTAGCTTTTGGTTATAAAGCTGACTTTTAGGAGTCCTTGTCCTATTTGGCCCTCCGATTCAATCTGGAATACTTTCTCATTTGATCCCTAAGTCTCTGGAGGAAAGTCGATGGGATCTCCACTCTCTCTTGTTGGGCTTCAAAAGCCTTGGCCACATTCTTGGATCTGGGAACAGATTGCCTTATTCGCTTAATTATTAGTACCCTAAGTTTACTCTAACTCCCTTCTAAAACTTGAGTAGAAGGGAGCAGTCAGCTCAATTTTCTTGTTATTCTTGGTCTCAGTCCCCTCACTATTTTCATTTCCTGTCTCTTTCTGCTATATGGCATAAGGGGGTGGCAGGCAAGACAGAGGTTTCCAAGACTTTGACTGAGGCTCTCCCTTTTCTTCTTTAAGGGGGAACACCTTCTGAACTGATTCCTCTCTCCCTACTAATCAACAAAAAGCATAGGCTAGTTCCTCCTGAGGACAGAGTGGTAGCCCTGGTGGTATGAATTTCCTTTTCCACCAGGGCTACCACTCCAAGCAGGCAGAAAATCCCATACAAGCCCCCACATTTGTGAGACACGTTGTCAATACCCCATACTGTCTCGGTTCCTCTTAGTAACTGGCAGGTCGGTATAAACCCCCAACTAGATATAGACCCCAATGGGTATCCAAAGGGAGGACAGGGGCAGACCACCTTATCCCATATGAGGTCATCTATGAATTATCACAAGTGTTTACCAATGAATACTCAAGAAATACAATCTGTACTCATTTTAGCAAGAGTGATGCTATATTAGTCGGTTTTGCAAAATCAGGAGCCAAACCCAGAAACCAATATGGGCAGGCGCACTGTGCGTACAGCCGTTTTACAAGTGTTTATATTTCCTAGCTTGAAAGTTCTTCCCCAGGCTCCTCATTGACTGAGTACTATGGGGTGAACAATCTTCCCGGACACTGCCTATTTCCTTTTGATGGTTGCATTATTTTTTCAAAGTTTCTACTTCTTGAGCAGGTTCTCCTTTCCCCTCCCCTAATTCATCCTGTTTACACATACCCGAGGTGCATAGGCTTCTGTTGCTATATATATAATCAGTCTCAGTCAATTAGCAACTTCCTGGACTTATGTTTCCTTATTACTAAAGATGGACCAGCTTGAGATTTACTTCTCACAGTTTGCCTTGGCTAAATGGAATGGAAGTAAATGGTGATGTATACACAACCTTGGAACAACAGTGTTCTGTGAATAGGTATATGGATTGATATATAGGCTAGATAGGTAAAGAAGGATGGGGGGGAGTTTTGTGTGTTTGACTGCCTTGTAGGTATTTGTTTCCCTTGCCTACTATTGCAAAATAGACATTCATGGGTGACAGAAGTGAATATTGGGAATTAGGATTACAGTGAATTTGTAAGCCCACCATCAGCCTATGGTTGATAGGATTTTCTAAAAGGGGTGTTGGAATTTGCCAAGAGAAATGGGCTTCTTGTTAGGCCTTTGTGGAGCATGGGGCCTTGGGTCAGGTCCTGAGCTCCACCCAACCCTTCTGAGTTGGGACATTTGCATTTGAAGAGACATGCAGGCCAGCCTAGGGCTTCTGGGAGAGCAGATGTTTCTTGTTGAAAGGACCTGCTGAAATTAGCAGAGTATTTGGATTTTCTTGTTTCAAGCAGGCTGGTTTTGGGAGTTTTTTTGTTTTTGTTTTTGTTTTTGTTTTTGTTTTTGTTTTTGTTTTAGTTTTTGTTTTGAGGCATCCAGGCAAGAGAGGTCAGCCCATCAGGGAAAATTCCCTTATAGGGTTTAAAGTTAGGGGAACCCACAAGCAGTCAAGTGTACTTGCTGGTGACCACCTTGGTCTGCTTATGAGTGGAACTGGGGGATATGCAGCAGTGAAGACACAGACTGAGTTTGGACGTGTCCCACTGGCACCCATTGACATTGGGATGGGAAGGAGAGGATGAAGGATTGACTGGTCTGAAGTTTAGGGAGTTGTGTGGACTCCTGGGCCCATGGCCACTAGCCTAGCCTCTGGGGCCTTGGTTGAGAATGAAGGGGTTAGCTGGTCTGAAGTGCAGGGAGGTGTGCATGAATAGCTGGTACCCATTTGAACTAACTTGGGTGACTAGGGCTGAGATGACCAAAGCCCAACCTGATGAAGATATAGATGTTTGATTCTGTATGAATTGCAGCAGTTTGATGAATTAGACTTTTGCTTATATACGCAATTGCTCAGAATTCCAACCGGAGTGGAACATTCTTCATATCAAGGAGCATGCTTGCCTCTTTGGTGTACTGGATTGATTGTTGTTGTTGTTGTTAGGTGCCATAGAGTTGGTACCAACTCACAGTGACCTTATGCACAGAACGAAACACTGTCCGATCCTGGGCCAACCTCACTACTGTTGCCAGGCTTGAATCCATCGATGCTGCCACTTGGCCAATCCATCTCGTTGGGGGTCTTCCTTTTTTTTTCTGACCCTCCACCCTACCAAACATGATATCCCTCTCCAGTGACTGGTCCCTCCTGACAATATGTCCAAAGTATGAGAGACAAAGTTTGGCCATCTTGGTCTCCAAGGATGACTCTGGCTGCACTTCTTCCAAAATGGATCTATTGGTTCTTTTGTCAGCCCATGGCACTTTCAATATTCTCCTCCAATACCATAACTCAAAAGCATCAATTTTTCTATGGTCTTCCTTATTCTAGCTTTTTCATGCATATGAGGTTATCGAAAATACCATGGCTTGGGTCCGGTGCACCTTTGTCCTCAAGCTGACATCTTTTCTCTTCAACACTTTAAAAAGTTCTTGTGCAGCAGATTTGCCTAATGCAGTACATTATTTGATTTCTTGACTGGGTTGATAGGGGTGGACAATTTAGACATTGGCTATCAAAAATGGGAGGGCTGTGGGGGCATAGGGTGACTGACTTGCAAGCTTTCATGGCTATGCTTAGTTTCTGAATGAGGGATGTAGGGTAGAATCCCCAGAGTGGTTTTCCTCTTTTCCATATGAGTCTGGTAAAAGGGCTTTGGGAACGATGCTGGTGGGATTTTGTGACTCAGTTGTGAGTAATTGTTGACAGGGTTAATTGTAACTGTCAAAACTGAAGTTGTGGAGGATGTATAACTAAACAAGGGGAGGAGTTGGTCTTTCATTTCAGGAACAGATGAACCCAGGACCACTGAGGAGGAGAAGCATGAATGGGGAGCAGGATCCCTGACTAGAAAGGAGCAATGTCAGAGACAGTGGCAGAGGGGTTGGCATGGAGAGGCAGAGGAGCTGTGGGCTCTAGGCCCATGTACTGCAGGCAGGAGGCGGGCTTGCAGAATGTACCCTTTGGACATTTAAATGAATACATATTTTTGTTTTTTATGTGTTCATCAAATATTTTTTATTTGTTCTTTTGTAAAGTATAACATGTGGGTAGGGATCCTAGGGAGGAGGTATAGTGGCGGTTGTTGCAGGGAGGGGATTGTAATCATTGAGATGAAACAAAGTATATGATTTGTTGGATGTAAAACTGATGATCTTGTCTCTAAACCTTCACTCAATTCACAATACAAAATGAAAAAAGAACATTTCAAGATCTATCTTGAAATACAATGCTGTGTTAGGATAATATCCATATGCCTACAAGGCAGATCAGTTAATAACACTTAATTATTCGAATCTGTGCACCAGCCACTAAAGCCAGTGATGATAAAATTGAAGAATTTTCCCAATGAGATAGATTAGCAATGTGGCAGCAGCAATGGGCTCAAGTGTAACAAAATGTGAGCACGACACAGGACCAGACAGTGGTTCCTTCTGTTGTGCACAGGGTCCATTTGAGTTGGAATCAGCTCAATGGCACCTATGAAACCAACTTCTTCAATCTGAAATTGATCTAACATGTTATAAAGAAGCATTGATAATTACTGGTGATTCGAACATGAAGGTTGGAAACATAGAGAAAGGGTTAGTAGTTGTTGTAAAACACAGCATTGGTGATAGAAATTATGCTAGAGATCACATGATAAAATTTTGCAAGACCAATGACTTATTCATTGAAAATACCTTTTTAAAACAACATAAAATACACATGGATCTCACAAGATGGAATACACAGGAATCAAATTGACTACATCTGTGGAAACAGACAGTGGAAAAGTTCAGTATCATAAGCCAAAACAAGGCCAGGGGCCGACTATGAAACAGAATCTGAAGGAAATTCAAATAAATTAATGAGAGTCAAAAAGTGACCTTGAATATATCCTACCTGAATTCTGATTCTCAGCCCTCGTTCAAAAGAATTGGTCCCAGAATCTCCCCTCTCTCCTTCAAAGAAGAAGGATTTTTCCCTGGAGGAGATCCAGAAGAAATTAGAAGTTGCAGAAGAAAGACACAAGTCCCATGAAGCTGAAGTCTTGAAGCAGCCTGCTGAAAAACGAGAGCGCGAGAAAGAAGTGCTTCAGAAAGCAATAGAAGAGAACAACAACTTCAGTAAAATGGCAGAAGAGAAACTGGCCCACAAAATGGAAGCCAATAAAGAGAAGTGATAGGCACAAATGGCCGCCAAATTGGAGCATTTGCGAGAAAAGGACAAGCACGTTGAAGGTGTGCAGAAGAACAAAGAATCCAAAGATCCTGCTGATGAGACTGAAGCTGACTAATTTGTTCTGAGAACTGACTTTCTTGCCCTCCCCTTCCTAAATATCCAAAGACTGTACTGGCTTGTGCCATTTTCCTTTTTTCCCCACCTGACAAATATTCTGGAAGCCAATGTAGGATTGTATAAGTGGATACAGACTGTATGATGATGTTTTAGGGGCTAAAGGACAGAAACAGAATTCCTCTTTTTCTAAAGTGTTGAAGTCTTTCTAATGTATATTTTTCTTGTTGCATCTTTTCTACTTCAGTATAATTGGTGTACTGGGTTAATGGCTAGTATTGACTCTCTGGAAACATGTTTGTGAAGACTATGTAATGGCTTCTTTCAAAACTTAGATGCTGAATATCTGTTCACTTTTAAATCCCAGTTCTGTCCCGATTTTACCAGATGCTACAGTACTTGAATGATTAATAAAACTGCACAGTGCTGAGTCTCGAGCTTTAGCTGGTAGCCAAGCGTGCGGGCTCCAGCATCTTCAGAACCGCGGCCGCCATCAACGTCGTTTGGATTCCCGTACATAGTCTTATCTACACCATTCGTCCTCCACATCCTTCCCCGTCCCCAGCTGTCATCATGGTGAAGCTCGCGAAAACCAGGAAAAATCAAAGTGATTCCAAGAAACTGGCTCCTCCGCCCAAAGAGGTAGAAGAAGACAGTGATGATGAGGAACTGTCAGAAGATGAAGAAGAAAGCAGTGGAGAAGAGGTTGTCATTCCTCAGAAAAAAGGCAAGAGGAATACCACACTGCCATCAAAGAAGGTGGTGGTTTCCCCCACAAATAAGGTAGTTGCCACACCGTCCAAGAAAGCAGCTGTCACCCCTGGCAAGAAGGCAGCTGCTACACCAGCTAAGAAGACAGCCAAAGCAGCAGCAACAACTGGCAAGAAGGGAGCCACCCCAGGTAAAGCAGCGATGGTGACCTCGGGTAAGAAGGGAGTTGCTCCTCCAGCCACGGGGGCAAAGAATAACAAGAATGCCAAGAAGGAAGAGAGTGACGAAGAAGATGGATGAAGACAGTGAGGAAGATGATGAGGATGAATTTGAGCCCATCGTGACGAAAGGAGCAGCTGCCCCTCACTTTGATGACGAGGAGGATGATAACGACGATGAAGATGATGAGGACGAGGAGGATGATGATGAGGAGGAGGAGGATGAAGAAGATGATTCTGAAGAAGAGGCCATGGACACTACACCAGCAAAGGGCAAGAAAGCACCTGCAAAGGTGGTTCCTGTGAAAGCCAAGAGTGTGACTGAGGACGAAGATGAGGAGGAGGAAGATGATGACGATGAGGATGAGGAAGATAAGGATGACGATGAAGAGGAGGAAGAACCTGTCAAAGAAGTACCTGGAAAACGAAAGAAGGAAATAGCCAAACAGAAAGTCGCTCCTCAAGCCAAGAAGCAGAAAGTGGAAGCCGTAGAACCAACTACAGCTTTCAATCTATTTGTTGGAAGCCTGAATTGTAACAAGTCTGCTCCAGAATTAAAAACTGGTCTCAGTGACCTCTTTGCTAAAAATGATCTCGTTGTAATGGATGTCAGAATTGGTATGACTAGGAAATTTGGCTATGTGGATTTTGAATCTGCTGAAGACCTGGAAAAATCCTTGGAACTCACTGGTTTAAAGGTCTTTGGTAATGAAATTAAACTAGAGAGACCGAAAGGAAAAGACAGTAAGAAAGACCAAGATGCCAGAACACTTTTGGCCAAAAACTTACCTTACAAAGTCACTCAGGATGAATTAAAAGAAGTGTTTGAAGATGCCATGGAGATCAGATTAGTCAGCAAAGATGAAAAGAGTAAAGGGATTGCTTATCTTGAATTCAAAACAGAAGCTGATGCTGAGAAAACCTTTGAAGAAAAGCAAGGAACAGAGATTGATGGCCGTTCTATATCCTTGTACTACACTGGGGAGAAAGGTCAAAATCAAGACCACAATGTGCCTTTTGAACATTTAAATGAATATATATTTTTGTGTTTTGTTTTGTATGTGTGTATTAAATATTTTTGTTCATTTGTGACATATAAAATATAAATGGTGCCAGTACCTCCTCCATACACAGAGTAGACAGGGATGGGCAACTTGGACATTGACTAACCAAAATGGGGGGGGGGGGGCTACAAAGGCAAGAAGTGACTGGCTTACAAACTTTCAAGAGGGAACCTAGATCCAGAGGGCATGGAGCAAGATAGAATCTCCACTGAGTAGTATCCAATCTGTCTAGGTGGGACTGATTAAAGGAAATGTGGATAGGCCTCTTGTGATGTAAGGATGAATAATTGTTACCAGGACTAATTGTGAAGGTTGTAAATGTAAAAGTGGGCATTTTGTGGCAAGGAGGGGAGTGATTGACTTTGCAGGCAGGGAGCAGAGGTCCGTGGAATCATGAAGGGAGAAGAGCAGAGAGCGGGACCCTACCCAGAAAGACAGTAATCCCTGAGATGGAGGCAGAGATGATGGTGTGGAGAAATGGAACAGCTGGGGACTCAGGGAGGAAGAGGGGCTGTGTACTAATGACCGGAGTGGTGGGTGGGGGGAAGCAGGCTTATAGGATGCACCGTTTCGTTGATTGGTGATGTGTGGAAGGGATTGTAACCATGGCAGTGAAACAATATACAATGAGATGAATGTAAAACTAATTTTCTCCCATGTAAATTGTCACATAATTCACAATTACAAATTTTAAAAATAAATAAATGGTGCCAGTGCATTTTGGTTGTACATATTTTAGTTATGTTAGGCACAATATTCATTTCTATCACACATAGATGTCTATTTTACAATAGTAGACAGGAAACCCAATATCCACAAAACAAACATAAACATTCTTTCCTCCTTCTTCACCCATTCAGCCTGTCTCGATCCTCATATCTACTCACAGAACACTGTTGTTCCAAGGTTGTGTATTAATCACTATTTATCTCTATCCTGTTTATCCAATGCATTCCTAAGTCTTTTCCTGTAGTCACTGTTCATTTGCCACCCTCCCTCTTCTGTGTATCCCATTCCCATCATTGTGCATTGCCCTGTCACCTGAGCTAATATGTATCTATCCTCTAGTTTGTATATTACTCTTCCCTCCCTCCCTCCCACCCATGATAACCATCAAAGAATATTTCTGTTAGTCTGGAAAACTTTTCTTAAACTTTTACAGTAATGGTTTCATACAACATTTGTCCTTTTTTGATTGACTAATTTCACACAAAGGAACTCTGGTAGCATAGTAGTTATGAGTTAGGTTGCTAAACTCAAGGTCATCAGTTCGAAACTACCAGTGCTTCTACAGGAGAAAGATGAGGCTTTTTGCTCCCATAAAGATTTACAGCCTCAGAAACCCTATACAGGGTCGCTATGAGTTGGAACGGCCTCCATGGCACACCATCATTACCACCAATTTCACTCAGCATAATGCCCTCCAAGTTCATCCATGTTATGGGGTATTTTGCAGGTTCATTGTTATTCTTCAAGGTTGCACAGTATTCCATTGTGTGTATGTACCAGAGTTCTTCCACTGATGGGCACTTAAGCTGTCTCCATCTTTTTGCTATTGTGAATAGTGCTGTGATGAGCATTGGTATGTATATATCTACTTGTGTTCTGGCTCATGTTTCTTGTGGATATAGTAGAGGTATTTCTGGGTCATAAGGTATTTCTCTTTACAACTTTCAGTGGAAGTGTTATATGCATTGGTATTCTTTAACATTACATATTATTCAATTGTGTGTATGATCCATTAAGCCACTGATAGGCATTTAAGTTGTTTCCATCCTTTTGCTATTGTGAATAGTGCTACAAAGAACATGGATGTACATATATCTATTGGCATCTTGGCTTTTAATTCTCTAGGACATATCAAGTTAGATGGATTGCAGGGTGAATTGGTATTTCAATTTCCTACTTTCTGAGGAAGCACCATACAATTTTCCACAGTGGTTGCACAGTGTGGGAGGGTTCCAGTCTCTCCACAATTTCTCCAGCATTTGTTGTCTTCTGGCGTTTTGTTTTTTGTTTTGTTTTTAACTTTTCTACTAATGTTGGGGTAAGATGATACCTCGTTGTTATTTTGATTTGTATCTTTGGAATGGCTTAGCCAATGATTGATACTCATGGAAGCAGCAGAAATCAAAAGACATATATATATATATTTTTATTACATTGGACAAATCTACTGCAAAAGACCTCTTTAAAGTATAAAGATATCAATTACAGAACTAAAGTGCACCTTATCCAAGCCATGATGTTTTCAATTGCCTCATATGTTAAATTTTAAAAATGAATAAGGAAGGCTGTAGAATTGATGCATTTGAATTATGGTATTGGAGAAGAGTATTGTAAGTACCATGGAATGCCAGAACAACAAACAAGTCTGTCTTAGAAATACTGACAGAATGCTCCTTAGAAGCCAGGATACTGAGACTTTATCTCATACTTCAGACATGTTATCAAGAGTCCCTGGAGAAGGACATCATTCTTGGTTAAGTGGAGTTTTAGTAAAAAAGGAGGAAGAACCCCAGTGAGATGGACTGACACAGTGGCAGCAGCAATGGGCTCTAGCATTAACAACTGTGAAGATGGCTCAGGACCTGGCAATGTCTCTTTCCTTTATACACACGGTCACTATGAGTTGAAACCAACTTGATAGCACCTAACAACAGCAACAACAATGTACCGAGAGTGTGGTGACTCTATAGGGTAAACTGTATTGAGAACCACAAGGTCAGTGGTTTAAGACCACCAGTCACTCCGAGGGAGAAAGATGAGGATTTATGCTTCTGCAAAGATTTACAGTATTATGAACTCTATGCAGAGTCACTATGAGTTAGAACTGATTTGATGGAACTTAATAACTCACCATCTGTTTCCTGATATGTGTGATACAGAATCTGAGTGTATATGCAGCTTGCTGTTTGTGTAGCATAGTTGATGGCACATGTTTTGGTGTTGGCTGCTGTCTTATTGTTTATAAAGTGGTACAGTAGCAGGTAGTGTTCCTTGCCCATTGGGTGTGTCTGCAGGCGGTCTAGGTATACCTGGACCATGTGGGCACACTTGTCTTATCCAGTGGGTCAAAAGGTAAACAAAACAAGACAAAAAAAAAAAGAAAGAAAGAAAGAAAGAATAAAGAATAAAAAAGTGAGGGAAAATGTAGCATGAGAAACAAATTTAACAACTAGAAAAAAAGAAAGGAAAAATAACAAGGAAAAGGAAATGGGGAAAAAGAGAAAAACAATAAACTGAAGGGTGCATAAAAGAGTAACTGAAAAACAGAAATAAAGAAAAAAGACAAAGGGTGTGAAAGAAACAAGGCAAGAATGAAAGCAAAGAAAGAAAGGATTAAAAAAAAGCCAAATTGCAATGAAACGAAATATAATAGGATGAATGTAAAGCTGGTGTTCTCCAATGTCAATGATCACATAATTCACACACACACACACACAAATTATCCCTCTGAAAAAAACAATTCCATTTATAATAGCATCTAATAGAATAAAATATCTAGGAATAAATTTAACCAAGAGGTGGGGCATGATGGCAGACTAGGCAGAAAGGCTGTGTGGATCTTCTGCAGCTAAGATACAGAAAGCCAGAGAAGACAGATTCAGAGGATGGTCCTAGAACTCTGAACTTCAAACAAAGGGATAAATGAGTGGAGCAAGTACTTCCTGGGAGAAAGAGTTAAACAGCTGCAAAAAGGAGGTGACTTTTGATTTGAGGCAGCCAATAGAACCTACTGCAGCCATTTTAAACAGGTGTGAACAGATTGAGACAAGAAAACACTTGTATTGCAGAAGCTTGCCTATGACTTGCAGGGATAGAAGTGTTATTTTTTTCTCTGTGTTCTCTTCCTGGTGATCAAAGGCAAGACCTATATGAGTGGACAGCCCTAGGGAAGGTCCCGTGTGGACCCTGTGGCTAGACAGCAGGAGAGGAGTCAGCAACAATAGCCCTGCTATAGCAGGCCTGGCTCCAAATTGGTCATGGCCAGCCTTGTGCTAGTGCTCATTAGGATAAGCAGCTGAGTGGACTTATAGGGTAGAGAAAGGGGGAAAGAGAAAGACAAAGACTGATTATAGGTCAGAGAGGAACAAGGGGACCATCTTGAAATTTTTCAGGCAGATGTTAAGGTAAGAGGCCAATAGGTAGCACAGAATTACTCTTAATTTTCCACTGTTATTTCCTGGTTGATGTTTGTTTGTTTTGTTTTTTCAGATATTTTTTGTTTCATTGTTTTTCTGGACTTTCTGGGTTTGGTTTTTAGTTTGGTTTCTTTGCTCTCCATCTCTGTTGTGGTAGTGTTTTCTCTTTGTGCCTTACCTGAAAGGAAAGAGCAACTATGGCTATACAGCCTAATGACAGCCATACCCTCTTCAACCCTACCGATTGGACCAGAGTCAACACCAGCTACTTGCTATAAACCAGATCAATGACAACAACCAAGTCAGGTAAACTCTCCCTGAACTGAACTTCATGAGTAGCAAGTAAACAGAGAACAGTGCATATGAAAATCTCTTGATCACACCCATCAGAAGGCACTTGGTGAGTGCCTAAGAATATACCAATATATATTCATCAATACAAATACAATGACATCAAAAAGTCTCAAAAGCATCAGACAATCTCTGTTCACATAAAAAAAGAGCAAGCTGTTGTAGCTCAAACAAATGCCCAAGAGGTAGAGTTAGAAAATATTTTTGAGGAAAAAGAAGTACAGAAACTGCCTGAAAAAGAGTTCCTGAGAATGATATTTAGGTACTCCAAGCTGTTGACAAAAATTTTGAGAAAAACAAGGAAGAATTCAGAAAGCCACTACAGGAACAATCAAACAAAATAGATAAAAGACTGGAGAGAAAACAAAACCTGCAAACAGAAATCTAGAAGATTAATACTAAGATATGAGAAATGGACAATACACTGAAAAGGCAAAGGAGTAGACTGAAATCAATGGGCGACAGAATGAGTAAGCTTAAAGATACATTTTTCAATATTAGTAAGCTAGAAGAACAATCAGGAAAAGAATGAAAGACTCCAAAGAAATCCTAAGATTCATGTGGGACAACATGAAGAGGAATAACATACAGGCGACTGGAATTCCAGAACAGGAAGAGACAAAGAAAACCATAGACAAGATCCGAAGAGTTGCTGGAAGAAAATTTCCCTAACATCATGAAAGATGAGAAGATAAGTTTTATTCAAGAAGTTGAATGAACTTCAAACAGGATAGAACCAAAAGAAAATCACCAAGACATATCATAATCAGACTCTCTAAAATCAAAGATAAGAAAAGAATCCTGAAAGCAGTGAGGGAAAAACAAATGTTATCGACAAAAGAAAACCAATAAGATTAAGCTGTAATTTCTCAGCAGAAACCATGCATACAAAGCTCTGGAAGAAAAAAAGAAAAAAAAAAACTGCCAAGAATCACATATCCAGCAAAGCTGTTCTTTTAATATGAAAGCAAACTTAGAACATTTCCAGATGAACACAAATCCAAGGTTTTTTTATAAAAATCAAGCCAAATCTCCCAAAAATACTAAAGGGAATTCTTTGGACTAAGAACCAACAGCAGCAGACAACAACCAGAGACTACATACATGGCAACGCCATCCAGAATTCAGTTCAGACATGGAAGTGTCCAGTCTTTACATATAAAGACAAATATAGATTAAAAATTCTAGGATGGATAGAAAAATATATCAAACTAATGGCAAAACTGAGCAGGAGTGGCAATATTAATCTCTGATCAACTTCAAGGCATTAACCCACATAAGAGAAAAAGTAAAAGGTCAATTGAACAAAAGGATATAATCATAATAAATATCTATGCTCCCAACAGATGACCCTCAAAATACATAAATCAAACTCTAATAGAATTGAAAAAAGAAATAGACAACTCAACAATAATAGTGGTAGATTTTGACACACCACTTTTGAAAAAAGATGCAACAACCAGAAATAAGCTCAACAAAGATATAGAGGAATTAAACAACACAATTATCAACTTGAACTCAGATTTGTACAAAGCAATCAACCCAACAACAGCACAATATACATTATTTTCCAGTGCACTTGGACCATTCTTCAAACCATGTGTTAGGCCACAAAAAAAGTCTCAATAAATTTTAAAACAAAATACTACAAATCATCTTCTCAGATCACAATGCTATAAAATTAAAAATTAACAATAGAAAGGTCAAGGAAATAAAATACATGTACACTGACTAACACTCTGCTTAAGAAATACTGGGCAATAGAACAAATAAAAACTGAAATAAAAATATTCCTTGAAGCAAATGAGAATGAAAATATAACATAACAAAACATTTGGGGCACAGCAAAAGCAATGCTGAGAGGGCAATATATGGTATAACCCTACACATCCAAAAAGAAGAAACAACCTAAATCAACACATTAACACATTTTCAACAATAAGAAAAAGGACCTCAAAGTAAGCCTACAGTCACCAGAAGACAAGAAAGAATAAAGGTTAAAGGATACACAGGAAGGTATGTATGGGCTAAAGGAGATAGATATAAATAGTGATATATACACAACCCTGGAATAGTGTTTTGTGCATAGATGCATTGATTGAGACATAGGCTGAATGGAATTGAGACATAGGCATATAGAAGACACAAAGGAGTATATAAAGGCTAAATGGGATAAAGGTAAACCACATTGGAACAATATTCTATGGGTAGATACATAGACAGAGACACATGCTGAATGATGATGGGAGGAGGAGTAGAATGTGAGTATATGTGTATGTATGTGTATGCATGTATGGATACATATATGTGTTATGTGAGTGTATATATTTATATGCATCACAGATATGCAAGACTGTAAAAGAGGACATAGGTACATATTTATCTTTCATGTGTACAACTGTGAATGTGGTGGTGAATACATCAGGTAAATGATGAAAATTTCTTAGATGTTATCAAATATCTTAAGACAATGAGTAGCTGATCTTAGGGGCTCAGGACTGTAGGCTCAGAGGGCACCATGGTCACTTGGTACAACAAAGTGCACAGACAATATTCTATATCCTACTTTTAGTGAGGAAAGTCTGAGTTTTAAAAGCTCATGAGGGAAAACAAACAAAATGTCAGAGAGGGTGGAAGTGCAATGAGGAGCTCTGTCAGCAACAACACAGAATACCAGACTAAGCAGGCTCAGGGTATGGTGCCAGAACTCTAAACCACATATAAAGGAATATTTAGAAGGTTGGAAGGCTTACAGCTAGGAAAATTTGTAGCAGAAGCAAGAAATCCACTGCTTTCTAATCCAAGATGCTCAGCTGCTCCTGGAGCTGCCATCAGGAGTGAGACCAAGCAGGGGAAGGATCAGAGCAGCCACAGACACCTGAGAGAACAATGGAGAAAAAGGTGTGGACATTCTTTTTTTTGGGGTATCTGTTCATTGGAATCTGGCTGTCTGTGCACCTCCATTCAGGTTACTAGAGCAGGTGCCTGAGCAAATGGACACCCCTCCACCAATGGTTCTACTATGCGTGTGCACAGATCGCCTCGAAATTTAAAGTGACAGCTTCCACTTAAAGCCAAACGGCAGTGCAAAACAGCCATAGCCTGCCCTGAACTGTTTATCACTAGGGAAAAGGCCTGAACAGGGATTGTGGCATGGGACAGGCAGACTAAAAAGGAAATAGACCAAAAATTAAATTCTGAATTACATCAAAACAACCAACAGTGGGATCTTGAAATTTCTCAGGAAGAAGAGTGAAAAGTGAAGCTCATCTCCTGATCACATCTACCTGGGAGCAATCAGAAAGCATAAAAATACCAAAATACATACCCATCTTAAGTATTAAGGCCACAGATAACTCCTGAATATGACCAAAAAACAGAAACAGATGGCCATATCAACACATGTCCAGGAACGAAATAAAGTGACTGAGGCAAATGAGCTCTAAGTAGACCTACTTACAGATGAGCAGGCTTTGGAAATGCCTGAGAAAGAATTCAGAAAAATTATTATAAAATGTACCAAAACACTATACAATGGAGTTGAGAAAAATAAGGAAGAAGTCAGGAAAGCACTACAGGAACAATCAAATAAGATAGCTACAGCATTGGAAACAATGCAAAGCCTACAGAAAGAGGTCCAAACGATTAATAATAAAATACCAGAAATGGACAATCCACTGAAAGGGCAAAGGAGTAGAATTGAAGAGATAGAAGCCAGAACTAGTGAGCTAGATGACAAATCTCTCAACACTACTAAGATAGAAAAGCAAGCAGAAAAAAGGATAAAAAGAAAGTCTAAGATTCATGTTGGACAACATGAAGAGGAGTAACTCAAGAACAGGAAGAATCACACAAGTCCACAGAGGAGATGGTTGAAGAGCTTCTGGAAGAAAATTTCCCTAATATCCTGAAAAGCAAAAATATAAGCATTCAAGGAGCTCAACAAACCCCAGGAAGGATAGACCATAAAAGAAAATCAACAAGACACATAATAATCAAGTTCTCCAAATTAAAAAATAAGAACAGAATCCTGTAAGCAACTAGGGAAAAGAGAAGTGTAACATACAAAGGCAAGCAAATCAGATTAATCTTGGATCTCTCAACAGAAACCATGCAGACAAGAAGGCAATGGGGAGAGAGATATAAAACCCTGAAAGAAAAAACTGCCACCCAAGAATCCTCTACCCAGCAAAGCTGTCAATCAAATACGATGGTGTAATCAAAACATTCCAGGACAAACAGAAGCTAAGGGATTTTGCAAAAGCCAACTCTGCTATGAAAAACATCTTAAAGGAAGTTCTGTGGATTGAGAACCAATAAGAACAGACAACAACCAGAGAATGATGTATGTGGCAACATCACCCTGAATTCAATCAACAAATGGAAGAGTCAAGAACAGAATAAAATTATAAAAACAGAAGATCTGTGAGGTCAGTCTATGTTCAAAACAATTACAATGTGAAAGAAGGTAAACACAGAGGAACAGGTAGATTACAGGATAAAAAGACTGTCTTGAATGGAGGGGAAAGTTATTGGAATTTAAGGTAACCACAACAGTAGGGTTGGGGTGGGGGGTTTAGTTTGGGTGTTAGGGAAGGCAATACAAGGAGGAGGAAGTGGAACGACAAGCTAAATAGGGGAACACTGAGAAGACAGGTTTGCATGGCCTAAGTGGGACAGAGGAAATAGTGATGTATGCTCAATCTTGGAAAAACAGGGCTCTTTGATACAGGGATCCTAGGCATAGTTTGAAGAGGGGAAATAATACTAAAATGCTTGACTGTCTTATGAATATTGGTTTCCCTTGCCTACTATTGTAAAATAGATACTTGAATGGGATAGAAAGGAATGTTGTAAAACATGATTACAGAAAACTTATAAGCCCGTCTTCAGCCTATAACTGATTAGAATACCTAAAATTGGTTCTAGAACTTACCCAGTGAAATAGGCCTCTTGCAAAGCCTTTGCAGAGTATAGGACCTTAGGTGGAATCCTGAGTCCCATCCAGAACCTTCTGAGGTGGGACACTCCCACTAGCAAGGACAAGCAGACCAGCCTGGAATAGCTACAGTGACAGAAGCTACATCTTCAAAGAAAGATCATCAGGAAAAACCCAAAATAAAAATGTCAGCATGACTGACTACGACAAGAATAAGAAAGCTGTTCACTGGGAAGCCATCAAGGCAAGCAATCAAGTTCCTTCAGGACAAAATCCCCTCTGAGACTGAAACTCAAAGGGAACACCTGAACAGGTATGTAAGCTTGCTGGCAACCACTTTGGTTTACTGGTGAGTGGAAGAGGGAGAAAGGCAGAAATGAAGAAATGAGCTGAGTTCAACCACAGTCCATTGACCTGGAGATGAGAGAGAGAAGAGGAAGGGCTGGTTGGACCAAAGTGTGGGGAGACCTAGAGACACATAAGCCCATGGACATGGACATAGCCACAGAAGACTAGAGCTGAAAGTGAAACATCCAGCTGATATGAAGTGAGGGGAGATGCACAACACCCAAACTTGCACACAGTACTCATTTGACCTAGCCTCGATGGCTTGATAATCAGAACTCGACTAGAGGAAGATTAAAAAAAAAAAAAAAAAAAGTGTTTTGATTAAACATACAAGGGTAAATTGTTACAATTTTATGAACCTGACCTATACTCATGGAGGTAGTAACTGTAAATACCAACAGAGAAGGAAGGAGTCTTCTGTACAGAGGGTAGATAGGGGCGGGCAACTTAGATACTGGCTACCTAAAATGAGGGGGCTATAAAGGCATGAACTGACTGGCTTACAAGGTTTCAAGAGGGAGCATTGTTTAAGAGTATGTGTGGTGGGGAAAGAGTCCCCTCTGAATAGTTTTCATCTTGTCTAGATGGGTCTGGTGAAAAGAGATGGGGATAAGATTCTTTTGATTCAACAGTGAATTATTGTTATCATGACTAATTACGACTGTCACAATTGTAAAGGTATTAGTTTTGTAACAAAAACAGGGGAGTGGTTAATCTTAACAGTCCAGAAACAGAGGACCCTAGGACCATCAAGAGAGAAGAGCACAAGCAGAATGTGGAACCTTAACCAGAGAAGCAGCGACGCCAAAGATGGAGGCAGAGATGGGGTTATGGAGAGGGGGAGACACTGAGGACTCTAGATTCGTGGGAAGAGAGAGACTAAGAGCTGGTGGCCAGGAGGCAGACTTGCAGAATGTGCCCTTTGTAAGTGTAAATTATTATATATGCCTGAGTGTTTTTTATTCTTGTTTTTTAAATGCTGAAGTGAATAGAGAGAAATACTGTCAAATGATGGTACATGGAGGAGATTATAATCATTGTAATGAAACTAGGTATATGATTTGTTGAATGTATAACTGATGATCTGCCCTGTAAACTTTCACTCAATCCACAATAAAAACCTTAATATATAGATATAGACATCGATTTGTTGTTGTTAGGTACCATCGAGTCGGTACCGACCCATAGCAACCTTATGTACAGCAGAATGAAACAATGTCCAATCCTGGGCCAACCTCACTACTGTTGCCACGCTTCAGTCCTCTGATGCTGCCACTTGGCCAATCCATCTTGTTGGGGGTCTTCTTCTTTTTCTCTGACCCTCCACCTTACCAAACATGATATCCTTCTCCGGTGACTGGTCCCTCCTGATAATATGTCCTAAGTATGAGAGAAGAAGTTTGGCCATCTTGGCCTCAAAGGAGCACTCTGGCTGCACTCCTTCTAAAATGGATCTATTGGTTCTTTTGGCAGCCCATGGCACTTTCAATATTCTCCTCCAACACCATAACTCAAAAGCATCAATTCTTCTATGGTCTTCCTT
>NW_006409140.1:276142-306667 GCF_000296735.1 Chrysochloris asiatica
AAAAAACAAAAGAAAAACCAAGGGGAAATATGAGTCATAAACCAAGGGAAAATATGAGTCATTCTTTAGCACCACCTAATGGAATCTTGCTTTCAAAGATGACTGAAAATTTTCACATGTTCCCTCTGTGCCAATGTGATCTAACACAGGCCTTCCTTTTGTCCCCTCCCCTGAAGTCCATTTAGCTGTTTCTCCTAGTAAAAACCAAGGTTGGTAGGTCCGCTTTGGAAGAGATTCCTGGAGCAGTCTCTTCCTTGAGCCTAGGGATCTGCATGACACAGATCCCTACCCGGCAAAGTACAGAACAGTGCCAATTCTCCCATGCATTGCAAACCTGATGTAGGACCATCCCTGGGGGATGCAAATCACCAGTGCAGAGATAAGTAGACAAAGCAAAAAAGCAACCCACTTACACCTCTTGTTTCTGCAGATCACTGGCTGGTTTCTGCACTGGGAGTGTTCTCTAGTCCCCTTACCTGCTCACTTGTTAAAAATGGTTGTGGGACACCCCTAATAGAAAATTACCTCCTTTCTTGATTATGCTCCAAATCTTACTCTGGGTAAGCACTCAAACAACTTAATTTTCAGTTTAGAAGTCTGGGTCTTCTGAATCTGTTTTCCCTGGTTTTCCGTGTTTTTAGTTATGGGAGTCAGCACAGCCTTTCTGCCTAGTCCACCACAAAACCCCACTCTTTAGAAATCCCACCTACTGAATCTTTTATAGTTTCTATTAAATCTGAATGGAGAAAAAATATTAAAGATCTAATTTTCAACAGTGTATTCTTTTATGAGTCTAAAATCTCATGTAATAAGACAAACAGGTAAATTTAACTTGATCAAAATTTAAAACTTTATGCTTCAGTGGACTTTACCAAGAAAGTACAAAGAAAGCCCAAAGAATGAGAGAAAATATTTGCGAAGTACATCTTTTAAAAAGCACTGGTAACACTGTAGAAAGTTTTGGACTGGCTAGCCACAAGGTCAAACCCACCAGCTGCTCAAGTAGGGGTGGGAGAGATGGATTTCTGTGGTGTTGTGGGCTAATGTGCTAGACTGCAAGGTCTTCGAAAGCCCTATATGGATTGCTATGGGTCAGATCCAAGTCGATGGCACTAAACAACAACAAAGGTTTACAGCCAGGATTGTAAACCCTAAGCAGGGTTGCTAGGAAACCAAACCAACTGGAGGCATCTAACATACCTTGTAAGAATTCAATTTCAGGATAAACAAAAAGCAAAATAACAACCAATCTAATTAAATATATGGGCGAAGGAATTAAATAGACATTTCCCCAAGAGAGATATACAAATTGCCAATATGATGTCCAATATCATTAATCATTAGATTGTTCTCATTGGTGTCACTGAGTTGTGTCTGACTCAACAGCAACTTTGTATAAGGTTTCCAAAGCTATAAATCTTTGCAGGAACAGAAAGCCTCATCTTTCTTCTGTAAAGTGACTAGTGGGCTCAATCTACCAATCTTTTGGGTTGCACTCCAGTGCTATCTTACAAAACCCCAGTGCATCCCCATTATTAGGTTGTTATTACATGACATCCAGTTAGTTCTGACTCACAGAAACCCTGAATTGGGTTTCCAAGGATTGTGGGGTATTTGAACCACAGACCTGGAAATTAGCAGTCCAGGTAAGGAAATATCAATCAAAATCACAGTTGCTACTGCATGGAAGAGGAATCTTGGTCTGATCCCACTATCCCTATGAAGAATTGGTAGGGCATAGGCACAACATACACATGGAGTCCTGATTTGATGCTGCAGAATAATGTACTGGACTGCAAGGTTGGTGTTTCAAACTCATCAGTTGCTCCTCGGAAGCCCTACACAGTTGCTCTGAGTCATAACTGACTCAACAACACTTAACAACAGACACAACACACACACAGAAAAAGCCAGAGACATAAGCTTGAGCAAGCATGGAGGTTTATTAAGCACATACGTTCTCACAAAGATGAGAGCAGGTTACTATCTCACAAGTGAGGAGAGTGCCAACTGAGTTCTTAAAAGTGAAACTTTTTATGCTGTATGTCCTCCAGGGGGCACTCTGGATGTCCTGATCCCTGTTTTCCTATCATAATTTAAGACCCATAATTGGTCATTTCTTCCAGGGTCTAACGTAACTCCTTCCCATAATGGTTTGTTATAATTGTATTCATAAGCTAACCACAATGCTAACTTAACTACAATAGGATTATGATTAGCTCTTCCTCCATTACATCAGATCAGTCTTGTCTTTTTTTGTGCATGCCTAATTTGGGGTAATGTCCTTTTACCAATCTTCCTCCTATCGGGACTTTCTAATTGAGTGAAACACAACTGGTGTCCGCTATGGTTGACCTGTAGCCAACCCCTCTTTACTATTCTAACTGCCGAACATGCCTCTCTAATAGAAAGTTAACACTGATGCTTCAGGAATATGGATGACGACTCATTCAGAGTGGCTTCCAGCTGTGGATAGGCATCTTTGGGTGGTTTCCAGTCCTTCCTACCTTCAAGTTAAGAGTTGCCACAGATACATGTTGGAATAGTTCAGACTACAAGGGACGGTTACACCAGCTGTTGGAAGGTATGTCTAGCCTGATCTATTGTTTTAAGGGGAATAAGCTTACCATACATTGGAAAATATCCTTGGGTAAGAGTTGAAAAAGCTTCAACTCTTTTAGGAACAAAAGAGGTGAGCTCAGTAAATTAATATACAAGGCCAATATATAACCAGAAGTGATAAAGTAGCTGGACTTCTGGTGTGGTCCTGTAGGATTGGCATTAAAGTATGAACCACAAGGTCAGCAGTTCAAACGCACCAGCTGCTCCACAAAAACCCTATACAGGGTCACTATAAGTCAGGACCAACTCCACAGCACTAACAACAACAATATAGTAGCGAAGGGTTCCAGCAATGGATTGAGCCAGGTTATGGAGGGGAGACATGTTATTTGTAATCACAAATTTCTCTGTTCTTGTAACTACTTGCTGTTTGTGTTGTACTTTTTCAACTTTCCCTGTTGTATATATGTATGGGTGGCAGGGAGTATTAGCAACCGCACAGACCACCCCCCTTTGGCTGGTGGTGTAGCATGGAGTCAGTTCCAACTCACAGCAACCCAATCCTGTATAGGTTCTGAGGCTGTCAATCTTTATGAGAGCAGAAAGTCTCATCTTTCTCCCATGGAATGGCTGGTAGTTTCAAACTTCTGACCTTGAGGTTAGCAGCCTGACACATAACAACTATGCTACCAGAGTTCATTTTGCTTGTAGATAGTCGAGGGCTATGGTCCATGACCATATTGACCAATGAGTCTAATGTTTTTTGCATGATTCTCAGTGATTGTCCAAAATCCTCCCCGTTCTTTCACCATTGATGAAATATTTTGGATAACTACATAACATTTTGGATGGTAATGTGAGGAATCCAGCAGCCACTAGAATGTTTATGCCCAGAATCAAGAAGTGGGCAGAGTATCATTGGAAGTCAGGGAAAGTTCATGGATTATTTGGAATTCCCCAGATATAGTGGCACGTGAATGCCCATGCTCTATTGTTCTTACCTTGACAGAGAAACCATCTTCCTTCCAAACACAAATAGAATGAAATTCCCCAACTACTGGAATTATCAGGATCTAAACCAGAGTACCTAGAAAGTGGGATAGTAAAATGTTCAGGCAGGTTTTGAGATGTATACCCAGGTAGTACTGACCACCCACCAAGGGACCCACCTATCACAAGGACAATTTTGTAGAGTTAACACCCTGCATCCAGTTATACCAAGAATCATAATCTGATCCTAATGTACATTCATTTCCAACCCATAGAGGCCCTATATAGGGTTTCCAAGGAGTAGCTCATAAACTTGAGCCACTGACTTTGTGATTCAAACCAACTTTGCAGTCCAGAGCATTAGGCCCCAGCACCACACCAGGACTCTGTATTTCCTGTGTAATTATATGCATAGTTATCCATTTTAAAGCAAAAAAAGTTACATTGACAGTCTATGGTGTTGGGCTCAGTATAATTCCACCATGTAAATGAAATTGGTTGATAATAGCCATACGCCCCTGGACAAGTTTATGGATTTAGTTTATTTGTAAGATGGTTATCTAAGAGCCCTTCAGAGCTTTAATAAAAAGAGGTAGGTTCTATGATTCATTTTTCCACAATGGATGCCTCTAAAACTGAGGCTTCTATTTCCTTCCACACACTTAGCAATTTGTTAATTTACTTCCATTTCATAAAAATCCAGCCAATGCAAACAAGATGAAGAGGAGAGAAAACTGCTTAAGGTTTGAATAACAAATAAGTAGCAACGAACTAACCAGTCACATCAAAAATGGTTGCAATAGTAAATTGACAGAGAAGAGCCAGAAATTCATTGACTATACAGAGGCTTTCTACTATTTACATCATGACAAGCTATGGACCACACTGTGGAGATGTATTCCAAAACACTTGTGTTCATGAGGACCTGTACTTTGATTGACCTAGAGTCAGTCATTACAACAGAACTAGAGGACAATGAATGGTTTAAATCAGGAAAGGTGTGCTCCAGGGTTATATTCTTTCACCATATTTATTCAGTCTGTATGCTAGGCAAATTGGAGAAGCTGGATTCTATGACGAACATGGCATCAGGATTAGAGGAAGACTCAAGAGGACTTGAAGTACTTACTGATGAAGATCAAAGACCATAGCCTTCGGTATGGCTCAGTGTGAAAAAAATCTTCGCCACTGGAGCAATGAATAACATGATAAATGGAGAAAAGATTGAAATTGTCCAAGTCTTTTTGCTAGGTTCAACACCATCAAAAGCAGTCAAGAACATATTATATTAGACAAATCTGCTGCACAAAGTGCTTCAGAGCAAAGGTGTCAATTTGAGGATTAAAGTTTTAAATAGTCTCATTTGTATTGAAGTTGGACAGTGAATACGGAACTGTAGAAGAATTGATGCATTTGAGTTATGGTGCTGGAGAAAAATATTAAAAGTACCGTGTATTGCTGGAAGAACAAACAAATCCATATTGCAAGAAATATAACCAGAATGATCCTTGGAAGCCAGTATGGTGAGACTTAAGACACATTGTCAGGAGGGGGGCAGTCATGGAAAAGGACATCATGCTCGGTAAAGTGGAGGTTCAGGGAAAAAGAGGAAGACCCCCAATGAGATACATCTGGCACAGTGGCAGCAGCAATGGGCTCAAGCTTAACAACCATTTGAGTATGATGCAGGCCCAGGCAGTGTTTCATTCTGTTGTGCATAAGGTTCTCTATGAGTTGGAATCAACGGCACCTAATAACAATAGTGTCAAAATGGGTATTATTTAAACAAAATTTTCAATACTAAGGAGCTCTGGTACCGTTGTTGTTGTTGTTAAGTGCCATCGAGTCGTTTCCGACCCGTAGCGACCCTGTACAGGGTTTCCGAGGGTGTAAATCTTTACGGGAGTAGAAAGCCTCATCTTTCTTCCGCGGAGCGGCTGGTAGTTTCGAACCACTGACCTTAAGGTTCGCAGCCCGATTCGTAACCACTACACTACCAGAGCTCCTTACCGTAGTGGTTACGTAGTGGTACCGTAGTGGTTACGAATCGGGCTGCAAACCGCACGGTCAGCAGTTCGAAACTACTAGTTGCTCCGCGGGAGAAAGATGAGGCTTTCTGCTCCTGTAAAGATTTATAGCCTCGGAAACCCTGTTCAGGGTCGCTATGGAACCGAGTCAACGGCACTTAACAACAACAACATCTTATTAATTTGATATTGTTTGGATATTGTTTTTGCAAAAGCAAAAGTAAATGTCACCAGAATGCAAACTCTATGGAAACAGAAGCAGGGCTGTTTATTACATTGTTAGTATGTTAGAATAGCAATTTAACCATAAAATCGGTGTTTTGAAGGTAGAAAGGAAATTAGATAATGGAACCATTTTTTTGCAAAGTATTTTAGCTTTTAACTAAAGGTCAGTAGTTCAAACCCACCAGTCACTCCTCAGAAATGCTATACTGGATCTGTGACTTGAAACTAACTTGATGGCACTTGACATTTTTTAACTGTATTAGACTTTTAAAAAAATTTCTGTTGTAAAATAATACATTGAACAATAATTATAAATTGTTTTCTGCTGTTTCTTTACTTACCAGAAATCACCAGTCAATACTATAGTATCGCAACTGTGGAGCCCTTGGCTGCTAGTTGAAAAGTTGTTGACTGAAACCCACTCAGTCACTCCACAGGAGAAAAGGCCTAGAGACTTGCTCCAGTAAAGATGGCTGTTGTATTCTGTTGACTCTGATTCAGCAATTTCATAGGACAGAGTAGATCTTCCCCATGTTTAAAGACCAGATTGCCACTTTTTAGTTCACAGAGCTGCTGGTGTGTTCTAACAGCCAACCTTCTTTTAACAGCTGATTATAATCTAGAATTCATTTTGAAATTATTATACTCTCAAAAAGTTTTCTTTAAAATAATGCAGAGTATCTTCCAGTCAGTTTCTTTCAATGGTAACAGCTTTTACAACTGTAGTACATTATCAAAACCAAGAACCAAGAAACCAATAATGTTATAATATTGTTAATATTGTTAACTAGACATTAGGCCTTACTGTTTTCACCATTCTCTTAATATGCATTTGTATGTACATATTTCAATGCAAAAAATTTCCCTTTTTAGTGTAACCACTACTATGATCAAAATACAAAACTATTGCATCACCATGAAGCAATTCTCTTATACTACCCTTTTTGTATCTTCTCTCATTTTATACCCACACTAGAGTTCCAAGTATTCACATTTAACCCTGTTAATAATCACTCAATAATTCACCAGCATCATATTCCTGCCTTCTCTTACCCAGATCCATCAGGAAAAATTCACTTGGTGGGAGTTACACACACTATGGGTTGAAGAAACATATGAAGCAGTTCACTGCACTACAATAACTTCTCTTTAAATGGATGCAATTTTTTCAGTTACAAAAACTATGCACAAATGTATTTTATTAATTTGGCTAGCTGGAGATTGACCAGGACAAATTCTGCACAAAAAAATACCATAATTCCTCAATTTATGATTATTTCCAGACAACGTAAAGTTCTAAACTTTAATGTTGATATGCAGTTTTCATTTTACCTTGTTTTCCAAATATGATAAACCAAGATTTTTAAATTAGCAGATACGATTTATTTAAAGACATACTGTCTTTAGGAAAGACAATTAGTTTCAATTGTGTTTAAACATTCTTTTATTTTCTCATCAGTAAAGGATTTCATTTTTTTGGATAAAAATGAGACTATATTATCTACAATGCTTTGCTTCTTTTATATTTTTTGTTGTATAGGGCACTTCTGAAACCAGAATTTCTCTGTTCTGACTGACCTTGTGAGCTATCTATATAGCTAGTGCCTCTTACATGTATTAATTATGCCATATAATAGAATAGAAATCAGTTTTAAATTATTTTATATTTTTATACACCAGTCCTTATGCCTATTAACAAATTGGATGCTGATTTTCCTCACTGTCCCCAAAGAATAGAGGAAAATTCACACCAGAGTTCCTCAGAACAGTCTAGGCACACTATTTCAACTGTCACTTCCCATACAGGCTGAGCCCTGGCAGGATTCTCTGAACCTCTCTCCCAAAGAATAGTAATAATCACTTAGTACAAAGAAAACTGTTCCTCATGCGTGTCTAATTTTTGAGCACTTAAAAAAGAAATCTAACAACTCAGTACCTCGTGGACAGGGCCAACTGGCCAACTACTCACAATCCTACTAAGAAATCCACTGGCTGGCCCTTAGTGAATTTCTTTGGCCCATATAATATTTTGTCAGTACATATTAAAATTGGAATAATATGCATAAGGCTAAAATGATCTCATGTAAGGATGTCACACAAATTTGTGAAGTGTACCACATTTTCAAACACACACAAAAATGAACATAAATAAAACTGAGAAAATACAAAATAAAATCAGTGGGTTTTATCAAGGGGGCTACCCTGATTGTATCATTAAACTACAGTTTTGCAAGTGCTACCACTGGGGAAGACTGAGCAAAGTATGCAAGGTTAACGTTTCTTATAAATGCATGTGAATCTACAATTATCTCAATAAAATTTTCAATTTAAAAGAAAAAAAGAAACCCAATGAAGAAGTGGAGACTGCTATGGGGGCAGTGTGTTGTAAGCATTGGTAGAAAGAAAACAGGCAGTGTAACTAGGCAAATGTTATGCATATGCACAATACAAAAATCTACTTCATATAGATAATTTCCGTGGTCTCTGTCTGAGTCTGCCATAGACTGTTCTAAAGGTACATAAACAAGGGTATTTATAACAGTCAAGTTCCATAAACAAGTATACTAACAGTATTTACAATTACCCAGATCTTATGTTAAAATTGTTGTTGTTAAATATTGTTGAGTTGGTTCCAACTCACAGTGATCCTGTATAGGGTTTTCCTAGGGTGGCTAGTGGATTTGCTAACTTTGTGGTTAGCAGTCCAGTGTTTATCCAACAGCACCACACCAAGACTCCTATACTATACTTTGTTGTTGTTAAATGCCATTGACTTGGCTCCAACTCATAGCGACCCTGTACAGATAACACGAAATAAGATACAAAATGTCCATGAAGGTCAGTGATCAAAGACTTTACGGTAGGCAAAAACAAAAACATTCACACACCCTTTTCTATTCTCTATAATTTTACACTGATGCTAAGGATTTGAGTTAGTATTTTTCTTTCTGAAAGGCTCGCCAAGAAACTGGTAGTAAAGGAAGCAATTATCCACAATCAACTTTGTCAAGCATTAGACCTTAAGGAAAACAAACCACTACGCCAAAATTTACAAGACAATATTTTAATGGTATTTATTTAACATAAACCAAAAAAAGAGGTTGGAACAGGTAGAGCAAACTGATAATGATACTATTTTATATCCACATCCTGACTTATTTTCAAATACTGTAATATTGAAGACCGTCCATTTTTGCAGATAAACTGGGAAGTTCAGTTTAATTGTTCCTCATTCCCTTTCAGGCTGGACTTTTTATTTCTTCTTTCTTTCTGACCCTGAATTCGGAAGAGCTTCTTCCTGAGCTCCTTCTGCTGTGTCAGCTTTTCTTGTTCTTCCTTTTGCTTCACTTTGAAGTGCTCTTTATTCTGCAGATGCCGTTGTTCCTTGGCCTTTTTCATTTTATGACTGTGCACTGTACTCAGAGCATCCAGCAACGCAAGGATCTGATATGAAAAACCAGTGGACATCAGAATATTCTTACAGCTATAGCATGTTTTAATTTTCATCAGAGTTTCATGGGGTATATTAAAACAACTTAACCCATGATTTGAAATGCATTACTAATCCAATGGAAATTAATCCAAGCTGGGAAATCACAATTTATATGGAGATATAGGGAGCATAAAGTGCTATTTGCATAGCATTCAAAATGTAGTAGGTATTATAAGTAATCTAGAGATGATTTAAAATACATGGGAGGATGTGTGTAGGTTATATGCAAATATGCATTTTACATAAGGGACTTGAGCATCTATGGATTTGGGGTTTGTTTAGGGGGAAGGGAATATCCTGGAACCAAATACCCTGTAGATATCAAGGAACAACTGCAATTATATAATGGTCTTTGTCATAAAACCACCTTTGTTCATTACTGTGGATCCTATGTGTAATTAAGACAAAGAAAAAATTTCTGCCTCTAAAAGGCTTTTATTTATCCTTAGAAATAAAAAGTTTTCTCCATATCTGAAAGCAAAGTAGAAGATGGGGATACAGTTAAATAAATCTATTTATCCTGCTTGTTTGATAGAACTAATACCTACATAGATCAGTATTGTCAATACACATGAAAGTTTATCAAAACTGTTAGATTTGCTGGTTTCTATCTCAGATCCTAACAGGGAATGTTCAGAATCAGTTATACTGGAAACAGAATGATTCACCTATTGTGCACCTATTAAAACGTACAAGGCAGAACATGACTAAACAAAAGAACAGAAATGGACTAAGGACTTTAACTTCCAGGTCTCATGTCTCAAAAAGTCTGGTCTTTTTCCTTTCCAAATGTGCTATTGAAAACATAATTTTGACAAGTACATGAATGACCATCCCTCCACATTACCTTTCTCTCGTGAGGCTCCCGTATGACAACTGGTCTCTGCTTGTCCTTTGGCACCTTGCCTGCCTTTGCATGGATCTTGGGCTTGTTCTTAAATGGTAGGGCTTTTTGCAAGGCTTTTGGAATGTGCAGTGAATTAAAATGTTTCTTTTGCCTCATTATCGGCTGAAAATAAAAACAAAGCAAAGTGTAACACATTTAAACTATGCTCTAAGTATATTTAAAAGCTTTTGCATAAAATCTTCACTGATTGACTTTTCCACCAGTTTACTGACCATCAGAAATACGGATTTAATCATCAATCAAATATGGACATACAGAACAACAGGCGAAACAAGAACATACATGCGAAGGAACGTCAAAAGTTTATGGAAAAATTCCACCATCATTTAATTCCATGAACTTTTTGAAATCCCCTTGAATGTTATATTTATAATTCTGTCAAGAAATCTACTATGGCAATTCCTATGGTGGTGGTGGTGTTAAGTACCGTGGAGTCGTTTCCAATTCATAGCAACCCTGCACAGGGTTTCCGACGCTGTAAATCTTTACAGGAGCAGAACGCCTCTTCTTTCTCCCATGGAGCCACAGGTAGTTTCAAACTGCTGACCTTGAGGTTAGCAGCCCGATTCGTTACCATTGCACTGTACTATCAGAGCTCCTTAATTGCTATGGTATGCAACTATAAAATCTTAAAGCAGGTAAATAAATAAGTTTTTTACCATGGAAAATCCAACTTTTTCTTTGGGGCACTGAAGTGGTATATCCCAGCTAATAAAAATAATTTCATTTTTTATCTGGACTGTAAACCTCTTTGAATTTGATTATTTGGCCATAAAAATATGGAAGATGGATGAATTTTATAATATGAGGTTGAGTTAAAAATTATCTGCACTCTGGCTGTAGAATTATTTTAATCTACTTTTAGAAAAGACAAATACATTGTTTTTCGACATAATCTTCTTGCTTTTCAATACACTTTATCCATCTGTCAACAAGCTTTTGTAATCTCTTATTTAAAAATATTTAGTCTGAGCTGCAAGCTACAAATGAACGGCTGTCTTCAACTGTTCATCAGAGGTGAATCTTCATGCTCAAAGGGCTGCTATTAGGGGCTCCAACAGGTGAAAGTACAATGGAGCAAGATCAGGACAATAGGCATGATGCTTTAACACCTCAAAAAGAAGTATTTGCAGAGGTCTGTGGCTGTGCATTGTCATGCAAGATTACAAAGCTCTTAGATAGCAGTCCTCTGCATTTAAGCCAAAATTTAGACTTCAGCTCTTCAGCGAGCATTTCACTGTAACAAGCACTATTGATTGTTGAACCTTTTTCTTGATAGTGTTCCACTGGAACAATTGATAGTCCCATAAAACTGCTAACATCAATTTTCCAGCTGATGGTTGACTTTTTGTCAGTGATTGAGGATGTTTCCATTTCATACTCTGCCATTTACTTCCAGGCTCCTAGTGATGACACCATGTCTCATCACCAGTGACCATTTTTTAAAAGCAACATTTACCTGTTATCAAGTATTATTTCAAATTTTGTTTCCAGATATCCAAACACTTCTGTTTATGCTCTTCCAAGAGTTGATTTGGAACCCATCTCACATAAACTTTTCAAAATCCAAATCTGTCATGGATTATTTCATAGGCAAAGCCATAGCTGATTTGCAAATGATTTGCCACATGATCCAATGTCACTTGTCTACTTAACAGAATCACTTCACACACACACTTAATGTTGTCATCAGCTGTGGACATATATAACCAGACTGCAGATAATTTTTGACTCACCCTCGTCCTTAATGAAAGAAACCAGGCAAAATTGTACTTTATAATTAATACTTTTATAATATTTTATAAAGCTCAAAATCAGACAAAACTGATTCAGATGTAACGAACTGGGATATCAGCAGCCTTTGAGAAGGCTGAGGTCTACTGTGCTGGTAAAAATTCTATTATTGCTTGTAGCAAATTCATCCAGCTATACATTTATGCTTTTTGTACTTTTCTGCATATATGTTAAGGAGTTCTGGTGGCACTATAGGATAAGTACTGAACTACTAACTGCAAGGTAAGCAATTCAAACCCACTAGTTGCTCCACAGGAGAAAGATGAAGCTGTTTGCTACCATAAAGATTTACAATTTTGGAAATCCTATAAAATATATAGGGTCACTGTGAGTTGGAATCAACTCTACGGCAGTGGATTTGGGTTGGTTTTGGGGTGTGTATGTTCACATGTTAAAAATAAAAACCTATATTGCTTCAATGAAAATCAACACACTCACGTTTAAAAAAAGTATACATGTATATAGTAAAAATATACAAGAAAATTTAAAGTCTTCTCTCCAATCCAGAGAAAACTACTATTATCACTTTCCTGTTTTCCTTCTAAAATATTCTATGAATGTATAGTATTTTCAATCAAATTTATACTTGGAAATTCAAAGCATATAAAATTGCTGTAGTACAATAAAATGCTTCATATGGCACTTCTTAGCAAAATCTGTATGACCCCAACACAATCAGGCATTGGAGTCCTGGTGCGGCGTGATGGGATAATACACTGGATTCAAAGGTTGGTTTGAACCACAAGGTTGGTGGTTCAAATTCATCAGCCACTCCTTGGAAACCCTATGCAGGGTTGCTATAAGTTGGAACCAACTCAAAGGCACTTAACAATAACATCCTAGTGTGGTACTGTCGGATAAACACTGGACCGCAAGGTCACTTTGAACTGTAAGGTCGGTGGTTCAAACCCACCAATCATTCCTCAGAAACCCTAGAGAATCCCTGAGTCAGAACTGACTCTATGGCACTAAACAACAACATTCTGGTGTGGCACTGTAGGATAAATACTAGACTACTAACTGCAAGGTCAGCAAATCAAATCCGCCAGTCATTCCTCAGAAACCCTTTACAGGGTCGCTCTAAGTTGGAACTGACTCCACAGTACTTAACGACAACATCAATGCAAATAATAAGGCAAGAGAGATTGACACAGTGGCCACAACAATGGAATCAAATGTAACAACAACTATGAGGATGATATGCAGGGTCATTATGAGTCAGAATTAACTTGATGTAACCTAACAAAAACAACATACAAAAAATATGTTTGGCTGACAAAGCAGATGCTAATAATGCATATAAGATGCTTATTAGAACTTTTGTGTAGGTTGTTGCTGTTTTAAGTGCAGTAGTTGGTTCCAACTCATAGCAACCCTGTTAGGGTTTCCAAGATTTCAAATCTGTGCAGGAGCAGAAAGTCTCACCTTTCTACTATGGGGAGGGCTACCAGGCTCTAACTGCCAACCTTGTGGTATGCAGTCTAGTGCTTATCCTAAGCTAGAGTTCAAATGAGCCATCCTAGAGATGGGAAGGGGGCGACCTCACCACCACCAAAGAGAGAAGAGCTAGGAGTGGAAAGCATCCTTTGGAACTAAGGTCCCTGTACTGAAAAACTCCTAGATTCAGAATACAGGAAGAGTTATTACATTGAAGATAACAAAAGACGGTGAGAAGTATCAGCAGAGAAACGGTGGCAGAACTAAGGCCGACACAATTATGTATGGGAGCTAGAGAGCTGAGGCTTAATGGCAAAATAGAGTGTCTTTGGGCACTGGTTGGGAGAGTTAAACAGCTATGTAACACTTGCTTGATGCTGCCCCAAGGGGTCAGAGCTGAGAGAAAGGGGGGGGGGAAGGCCTACCTGAGGACACAAGTAAACTGTCCTGACCAAAGAACTGTATCCTGGGTTATTCCTGATCCTGACTGTAACCTGTTACTTCCCTAATAAACCCCATAACTGTGAGTATGGTCTGTGTGATCATTTCAATGATTATGAAACTCAACAAAGACATAAAGAGTATAATGGGAGGAATGTCTGGTGTAAGTACGGGTAAAAAGGTTAGAGGTGGAGGTACGTTTGACATCTGCGTTATAAGAATTAACCATGGGTTGATGTCAATGCTAATTGCTCCTCCTCATGAAGTTACAAGACCTCTGACACGACCATTCCATCATATTACAATTACGTATAATAGCATCGATATTGCTCAACGTCTATCGAGCATTTGCTGTCCTCTTAAATAATACATAGAACCTGTACCTTATACAAAGAATCCTTGCTGGACTTTAATTTGATACCATGTGCAAGTCTGAGTTGACCTGTTGTCCTCATTCCTGACCAGGTGTCTTTCTCACCCACTGGTTTCAACAAAGATGTAACTGGGTTATAGAAGGCTGGAATGGAGACAGGATACCACGTTCTCATGAAAACAATATCTAAAAAGAGAGAAAGTTTAACATTTTGAAAAGAAGATTCATATTCAGCTCACCAAATAGAAAAAAATATGCACCATATACTTCTCTACCTAGTTGTCCAATATTTGAAAGACTTAATAAGTGAAATACTCTTTTTACTGGATATGAACAAAAAACTAAAGACACCATGTGAACCAGCAAGCTGCCCAAAATGCTTGAGCTGAGGAGAGTCATAGAGAACTTGTCTAAAGACCTAATTTCTAGGGAGGCGGGGCATGATGGCGGCTAGGGTAGAGGTGCAGTGAGGTTCGCCGTCAGCAATACCACAGAATACCAAGCAAAGCAGATTCAGGGTGGAGCTCCAAAACTCGGAACCACATACGTAGGAATATTTTTAAAGTTTGAAGGCTTATAGCTAGTGGAACTTGTAGCAGAAGTAAGAAATCAGGTACTTTTGAACATGCCGGGCTTGATGGCCTAGAGCTGACAACTTGGGCAAGAACAAACGGCAAGACCAAGAGGGGGAGCAGACATATCATGGAAAAATGCCACCGGAACCTCAGAGCAAAGGTGGGCAATACACTTTGTTGGTTTTCCTTTGTTCTGATTTTCTTTTTTTTTTGGTATTTCTTCATTGGCCACCCTGTATCCCCCACTATTTGCACACCGCCATTCTGATGAATAGAGGGGGTGCCTGAGTGAGTGGACACCCAACATCCCCACCACTGGTAGGTTCTTCTGCCACACATGTGCACAGATATTCTCAGCCCAACAGCTAGACCTGAACTGTTTGTTCTTGTTTGTTTGTTTTTAATACAGAAAAGGCCAGATAAAGGGGTGTGGAAAGGGGAAAGAGAGTTTAAAAACAAAAGAGGCCAAAAATTAAATTAAATCCTGAGGTACTACATAACAACAGTGGCATCTTGAAATCCATCAGAAAGCTTTGAAGGCAAGTAGCTGAAAGAGCATTAAAGTCATTCTCATAGTAGTCTACAGATTTTTTTTCCTTCTTTCCCTTTTCTGCGATTATAGACTACAGTATCCAATCTAGTTTGTGTTGTTGTTGTTTGTTTCTTTTAATCCCCTTGTTTTTTTGTTGTTGCTGTTTTGCCGTTTTATGCTCCCCCTTCCACTTTTGGGGGACTCTTTCTCTCCCTACATTACCCAAGAAAAGACAGCAACTGCTGTCATAGAGTCAAGCTACAATTACATTCCATAAAACACCAAACTCCAGGTAAGAACTATTACCAACCGCCATACACCAGGGAGGCAGACAACACCTATGAAAGCTACTCTGAATTAAGCATATAAGAAGAGTGAAAAGGGAAGCCCACATCCTGATCGAATCTACATAGAGGCAACCAAAAAGCACAAAAAATACCAAAACACATACTCAATTAATTTTTAAGGCCACAGATAAACACTAAACATGTCCAAGAAGCAAAAGCAGATGACCATATTAGCACATGTCTAAAAACAAGATAAAATGTCTGAGACAAATGACCTAGAGGTAGACCTGGTCTCCATTCTGAAAGGAGGGGATGCCTTAGAAATGACTGAGAAGGAATTCAGAAAAAATGATTATAAAGTGTTTCAAAACACTTTACAATGGAGTTGAGAAAAATAAGGAAGATATCAGGGAAGTGCTACAGGAACAATCAAATAAGATTGATAGATACAGCACTGGAAACAATTCAAAACCTACAGAAAGAGGTCCAATGATCAATAATAGAATATCAGAAATAGACAATACACTGAAAGGGCAAAGAAGTAGAACAGAAGAGAATGAAGACAGAACCAGTGATCTGGAAGACAAATCTTTCAATACCACTTAGATAGAAGACCAAACAGAAAAAAGGATAAAAAAATCTGAAGAAGGTCTAAGATTCATGTTGGACAAAACGAAGAAGAATAACTTAAGAATTATCGGCATTCCAGAACAAGAAGAATCACTCAAGTCCACAGACGAAATAACTGAAGAACTGCTTGAAGAAAATTTATCAAACATCCTGAAAAGTGAAAAGATAAACATTCAAGAAGCTCAATGAACCCCAAGGACAGACTCCAAAAGAAAATCAATGAGACATAACATAATCAATCTCTCCAAAATCAAAGATAAGGAGACACTCCTGAAAGCAGCTATGGAAAAGAAGAGTGTTACATACAAAGGCATGCAAGTCAGATTAAGCTCAGTTCTCTCAGCAGAAACCATGCAAGAAAGAAGGCAATGGGGAGACATATATAAAACTCTGAAAGAAAAAAAATGCCAACCAAGAATCCTTTATCCAGCAAAGCTATCAATCAAATATGACGGTGTAATCAAAACATTGCAGGATAAACAGAAGCTAAGGGATTTTACCAAAGCCAATCCCGAGCTACAAAACACCCTAAAGGGAGCTCTATGGACTGAGAACCAACAAGAACATACCACAACCAGAGACTGACATCCGTGGCAGCACCTCTCAGAACGAAATCAACAGAATGAAGAGTCGAGAACAGAACCCTGGTAGAGACCTGGTTGGCCAGCAGTGTGGCAAGACCTGGGGACTCTTGGGCCCAGAGTCAGTGACATAGCTACAGAGGACTAGAGTGGAGAGTGAAGTGTCCAGCTGATAAGAAGAGAGAGAATATGCACAAGAACACCCACACTTGCAGATAATACCCACTTGACCTGGATTCAATGACTGGATGATCAGAGCTCAACTAGAACAAAGAAGAGGAAAAAAAGAGTAAGCTGATACAATTTGATGAACTTGACATCCACCTATAGATGCAGTAGCTCAAAAGAGGGAAATCTTTACAATGAAGATCATGCTCATCTCCTCCATACTCAGAGTAGACAGGGATAGGCAACTTGGACACTGGCTACCCAAAATGGGGGGGAGGGGGAGGGGGTTAGAAAGGCAAGAAGTGACTGGCTTACAAGCTTTTAAGAGGGAGCCTAGATCCAGAGAGTGTGGAGAGGGTGTACTGAGTAGTATCCAATCTATCTGGTCAGGGCTGATGAAAGGAGATGCAGATAGGTTTGTTGTGATACAGTAGTGAATAACTGTTATCAGGACTGACTGTGAGGTTTGTAAATGTAAAGGTAGGCATTTTGTAGCAAAAGGAGGGAAGTGATTGACTTTGCAGTCTAGGAGTGGAGGTCCCTGGGACCATCAAAGGAAAAAAGTGGAGAGCAGGACCCTACCCAGAGAAGCAGTAACACCAGATATGGAGGCAGAGACGATGACATGGACAGATGGAGCAGCTGGAGACTCTAGTCTCAGAAAGGAAGAGGGACTGTGTGCTGATGACCAGGTGGGGCAGGCTTGTAGGGTATACCTTTTGGTTGGTTGATGATGCATGGAGGGGATTGTAACCATAGCAATGAAATGATATACAATAGGATGAATGTAAAGTAAATGTTCTCCCATGTAAACTATCACATAATTCACAATACAACATTTAAAAAAAATTAATGTATGGAACCAAGCACAATTTAGTGAATTAAATTTGTTTTCATTTTGCTGTAGCTGGCTTCACCAGAGACACAATTGTTTTTTCCATTGGAAAAAAAAAGACCTAAACTCTATTATCCATCAATGTTGGCTAATTATCAGTAATGAACACACATCAATAAAATAGCACAAGGCAGATTTACCACTCATCAACAACTTGTCCTCAAAGGTGGCACGGAAAGCTCCTTCTGGAGTTCGGAGTGCTTTCTTGATCTGTCCCCTTATTCCACTGACAGTTCGAATCACAGCACCTTCAAATTTGGCCACTTCCAAGGCAGAATTAAACATCCCCTATAGACAAATGGGGAAGGGGAGCATATATATAAAACCAGGTACTTTAATTCTTAGTTCATAAATACATCTTTGGTTTTTTTGGTGTTCAAAAATAATACTAATCAAAACTTGGTTGTGGGCTCATTACTATGTTTGACTTTGTAGAAGACAAGATCAAATATATATTTATTTTTAATTAAACTGGCCAAGGTAATCTTTGGTGGCCTCTAAAAATGCTGAATTACAAGTCAAATCTTACTACTGAGGTACAAGAATATTTTAATACTGTGTTTTTACTGGGAACATTCCCTCTAATGATATATTCAATAAATGTATAAAAACTACCCTCCCAAAATTTTATCAATGGGTATCCATACTTTCTTTATACCCTTACAAACAACATTTTTGTGAACTGCTTTGTCTATTTTTCTAGACAATTAAGAGGAACTCATAAAAATCCCTCTTTCATAACAAAACCCAAAAAAGAAATGCAATCTAGTGGACAAACTTACCAATTTTCCATATTAGTTCTGAGATATCTCACACAGAAAGAATCATGGGCTCAATGGCTAAACCCTGTCTTACTTCACACCTCATGATTTCTGAGTATTATTAAGTAATAAATAAGTTAAAAATATATAAATAAAGATTTTAAAACCTTGTCTGAAAACATGAAACTAAATTTTATATGTATTTGATTCTTGCTTTAGTTATCTATAATTAATTATAAATGAAGAGGCTTCAAAAAATTTGTGGAGAAATTCCATTATATTTCTATACATTTTTCCAACTTTTTGAAACCTGCTCATGTTAGTAAATATAAAATTATATAGAGAAACAAACCTTAATGAATGACGTATTCTTGAAAATTTTATATGGAAATCCAGTTAGCTTTAGTTTCTTCATAATTGTAATGGATTTATTGAGATCAAGGACAACTCCTGTGGCAGCTATCCGGAAATCAGGCTAAAATGAACCCACATTTGAATATAGGAAAAAGATCAGTAAGAGAAAACTTACAATACCCTGCAATGCAATCAAGTATGGTGGTGTAATGAATTACTTAATAAATATGGCTTTTCTACCATTAATAAATATGGCTCGGGTAGCGTAGTGGTTACAAGTCAGGCTGCGAACCGCAAGGTCAGCAGTTCGAAACTACCAGCTGTTCTGCGGGAGAAAGATGAGGCTTTCTGCTTCCATAAAGATTTACAGCCTCGGAAACCCTGTACAGGGTCGCTATGAGTCGGAACCGACTCCATGGCACATAACAACAACAACAACAACCATTACTGTAAAAACTTAAGAAAAGATATCCATACTAAAATGAAGAAACAAAAACAAGACAAATTTCTTTGTTGTTTACCAGTGGGGTTGGAGTGGGGGGGTTAGGGGAAGGTGGAGGGAGGCGACAGTAAAGCACAGGGTAGAGGCAGACACATCACAGTTCGGGTGCTGGGGAGGGCAGTACACGAGAAGGGGGATGGGTGGTATAACAAGGTAGATAGGGGAACACTGAAACAGGTTTGCATGGGCTAAATGGGACAGAAGTAAATAGTGATACATGCTCAACCTTAGACAGGGCTCTGTGATACAGGGATCGAGGCATAGTCTGAAGAGGGGAAATAATACTAAGATGCTTGACTGTCTTATGTGTACTGGTTTCCCTTGCCTACTACTGTAAAATGGGACACTTGAGTTGATTAAAAAGGAATGTGGGGAAACATGATTATAGAAAGCTTGTAAGTCCATCTTCAACCTATAGCTAATTGGAATACCTAAAAGAGGTTCTAGAACTTGCCCAGTGAAATAGGCCTCTCGCGGAGCCTTTGCAGTGTATAGGACCTTAGGTAGAATCCTGAGTCCCATCCAGAACCTTCTGAGGTGGGACATTCCCACTAGCAAGGACAAGCAGACCAGCCTGGAACAGCTAGAGTGACAGATGATACATCTTCAAACAAAGATCATCAGGAAATATCCAAAACAAAAATGGCAGTATAACTGGCTACTAGAGAATAAGCAAGTTGTTCGCCAGGCAGCCATCAAGGCAAGCAATCAAGTTCCTTCAGAACTAACTCCCTTCTAAGACTAAAACTCAAAGGGAACACATGAGCAGGCATGTAAGCTTGCTGAGAACCACATTGGTCTACTGGTGAGTGGAAGAAGGGGAAAGGTGGCAATGAAGAAATGGGCTGAGTTCAATCATGTTCCATAGACTCTCGCTGACTTGGAAATGTGAAAGAAAAGAGGAAGGGCTGGTTGGTCCAAAGTGTGGTGAGACCTGGGGACACCTGAGCCCATGGACAAGGACTTAGTCACAGAGGGCTAGAGCTGAGAGTGAAGCATCCAGCAGATATGGAGTGAGAGAAGGTACACAAGAACACCCAAACTTGCAGACAGTATCCATTTGACCTAGTCTCAATGGCTTGATAATTAGAACTCAATTTTTTTGTTAAGTGCCATCTAATCGATTCCAACTCATAGTGACTCTGTATAGGGTTTCCAAGGAGCAGCTGGTGAGCTTGAACCACTGACCTTGCAGTTTGAAAGACTTTGCATTAGCCCATAGCACCACACCAGGACTCCTAGAACTCAACTAGAGAAACATTAAAAAAAAAGAACTCAACTAGAGGAAGATTCAAAAAAAGAACAAAACAAGTTTTGATAAAGGAACCACAGGTAAATTGCTACAATTTGATGAACTTGACCTATGCTCATGGAGGTAGTATCTCTAAATATCAACAGAGAGGGAAGGAGTCTTCACATCAAGTATCAATGCTACCCCCTCTGTACACAGGGTAGATAGGGACGGGCAACTTAGATATTGGCTACCTAAAATGAGGGGGCAATAAAGGCACAAAGTGACGGGCTTACAAGGTTTCAAGAGGGAGTTTAGTTTAAGAGTATGAGGGGGAAGAAAGAGTCCCACTGAATAGATTTCATCTTGTCTAGATGGGTCTGGTAAAAAGAGATGAGGATAAGATTCTTATGATTCAACCATGAGCAATTGTTACCATAACTAACTGTGACTGTCATAATTGTAAAGGTAGAACTTTTGTAACAAAAACGGGGGAGTATTTAAAAAAAAAAAAAGCTAAAGTGAATAGAGAGAAATACTGTTAACTGATGGTACATGTTGTTAAGTCCCATCGAGCTGGTTCTGACCCATAGTAACCCTGTATAGGGTTTCCAAGGAGACGCTGGTGAGCTTGAACTGCCAACCTTGCAGTTCAAACGGCTTTGCAGTTTGGTGCATTAACCCACATCACCACACCAGGCTGGCACATGGAGGGGATTATTATCATTGTATTGAAACAAGGTGTATGATTTGTTGAATTTACAACTAATGATCTACCCTGTAAACTGTCACTCCATCCACAATTAAAACCTTAAATAATAAATAAATAAATATGGCTCTTCTAGTCATAGACTAGAGGAACCCTGGTGGCACTTAGCTATTAACTGAAAGATTGGCAGTCTGAACCCATCAACTGCTCCACAGTAGAAAAATGTCTGCTTCTACTCTGTCCTATAGGGTCACTCTGAGCTGCAACCAACTCAACAATCATGGATTTGGTTTAGCCCGTCTTTGGAACATTCACTAAATGAATGGGTGGTGGTTATGTGCCATGGAGTCGGTTCTGACTCGTAGCGACCCTGTACAGGGTTTCTGAGGCTGTAAATCTTTAGGGGAATAGAAAGCCTCATCTTTCTCCTGTGGAACAGCTGGAATTTTCAAACTGCTGACCTTAAGGTTCACAGCCTGATTTGTAACCACTACACTACCAGAGCTCCTTAAGCAAATGAGGTACTTATAGTCCACCAAAAAGATTGGCAGATACCTTGCTAATAATGTAAATAAGGTGCATAGTACCTTTATTAGGGGTGACAGGGACCAAGCAAATAAGGTATATGGAATCCTAATGAGGGGATTGGTCCATTTTGCCACCTGGCTAGTCTCAGAAGAAAGAATATAATGCCAGAGCAACAGAGATGGGAATGAGAGAGAATCTGGGTACCATTGAAAAGCAGAGTTGGGAGCAGGGCATTTCCTTTGGACCCAGGGTCTCCGTGTTGAGACCCTCTTCAACATTTCTTATTGTTGTTGTTAATTACCTTTGAGTCAATTCCAACTCATAGCAACCATGTATAGGGTTTCCAAGGAGAAGCTGGTGAGCTTGAACCACCCACCTTGGAGTTCAAACGATTTTGCAGTCTGACACACCAACCCACAGCACCACACCAGGACTCCCTCTTCAACAGTGGAGACAGAGTTTTAATACCAGACACAGAAAGAGATGGTGAGAAGGAGTAGTAAAGAGAGACATGCTGACAGTGGAGGCAGCAGAACCAGGAGACCAGCAAGAGATGGTATGTGGAACAAGAAAGCCAAGTACCTTCAAGGCAGCTTGCTGGAGGAGAGAAGGGACCTATGAAGCTAGAGAACTAAGAGCCTTCCTGCAGGATTTCTGGCAGAGTGGTGTGCCTAAGACACTTACTGAGCTTAAGAGGTGTCTGACTCTTGTCAGAACAGGGCAGAGACCAAGCCAGCCCAAGAGGCCTGAAAGCCAGAGAGACTTAACTGCATGCATAACCAAGAAAAGGTTATCTTGATCAAGAAAATAGTTTATTCTGAGTCTGTACTGCAATGTGTTATTTCCCTAATAAACCTCATAACTGTGAGTACTGTCTGTGAGGTCTGTGTGGTCACTGCATTGAATTATCAAACCCATATGAGAAGTACAGTGTCACAGGAGAGACAGTTGGTGTTGGGACTGCTAAAGAGGTTAGAGAAGGGATATATATCTATCTGACCTCTGCTTCCTAGGAATCAACCCTGGGCTGATGTTGATGGTTATTCTCTCTCCTCCTCATTATGTTAGAGAAGGTCAGAGGGCCCAAGCACCATTTTTGCAATTATCAAAGTGCATTTCACTTGTACTCGGAGAAGAAAGAACAAGAGGACATTTCAACATGCAAAACAGTAAGCCGACAACAGCAATCTATAACTCTAACATACGCAAAATCATACTAATGATGATGACGTGACTACTTTCCTGAGTGTAATTTCAAAATAAAGACCTATTTACAATGAAAAGCATACTTCAGTTTCAACGTTTGCTATTGTTGTTACATGCCGTCAGATCAGTTCTGAGTCATAGTGACCATATAGGGTTTCCGAGGAGCAGCTGGTACAACTGAACTGTCAACCTTTCGGTTAGCAGTCCAGTACTTATCCTACAGTAACACACTGTATGATAAGAACAAATTTTTTAGAGTTACAGGGAGGTTTCAATACCAGAGCTCAACTAGAAGAAAGAAGAGGAAAACAGGAGTAATCTGATACAATTTGATGAACTTGACCTACACCTATGGATGCAAGCTCAAAAGAGGGAACAAATCTTTACAGTGAGGATCATTCCCACCCACCACCCACCCCCTACCTCCATACACAGAGTAGACAGAGATGGGAAACTTGGACACTGGCTACCCAATATGGGGGGCTACAAAGGCAAGAAGTGACTGGCTTACAAGCTTTCAAGAGGGAGCCTAGATCCAGAGGGCGTGGAGAATCTCCACTGAGTAGTATCCAATCTGTCTAGGCGGAGCTGATGAATGGAGATGCGGATAGGTCTGTTGTGAGGACTGACTGTGAGGATTGGAAATGTAAAGGTAGATGGTTTCTAGCAAAAGGAGGGGAATGGTTGACTTTACAGTTCAGGAGCAGAGGTCCCTGGGACCATCAAGGGAGAAGAACGGAGAGCGGGACCCTACCCAGAGAAGCAGTGACACCAGAGATGGAGGCAGAGACGATGACATGGAGAGATGGAGTGGCTGGGGACTCTAGACCCAGAGAGGGAGAGGGGCTGTGTGCTGATGACCGGGGGGCAGGCTTGCTTGAGGTTGGTTGAGGATGCATGGAGGGGACTATAACCACGGCAATGAAACTATATCTGATAGTATGAATGTAAAACTAGTGTTTTCCAATGTAAACTACCACATAATTCACAATAAAACATTTTAAAAAAAGAAAAAGATAATATATCAACAGTACCATTACAATTCTTTTACCTCCTCCTTTTCTACTCCCATAACCAACTTTCAAATAATGTAGGAAAATTAAAAGCAAAGAGGATTTTACTATGTATTTCCCACTGAAAATGAATAATTTTCAACTAAAAATTCCATGCACATAGTAGCCTATAATGTATTTTTAAAACAGAATCTACCAAAGAAAACATGCAAGATGCTTACCATCGTATCACTGACAGACTGTACTGCCAAAAACCCAGTCCCCTGTGGAGTGATAGGCCCTTAAATAAAATATAAAAGCAAAAAAAACCACAATTACCTTTTGAATGAGATTTTGAACTCATGTATATATGAGTTCCAATCCAAACAATAAGTTACTATGAAATAAGAATTCATGACATAAATAAACCAAAACTAAAATAAAACCTAAAATATCTAATTTAACCTATGAAGCAAGTTATACTAATAACAACTTACCCCAAAATGTTGCTCCACAATGCATATGCTGTGGAGTGTATTTTAGAAGCCTTTGCCTTCCATTATGGTCTTCAATATAATACAGCGGGATAGTCTGAAACCGCCTCCATCCTACAGAAAAAATTATTGGATCTCGAGACTTGAGGATTTTCTTATACCAACGATGTTTCTTCAAACGCATCTAAAGGGAAGAGAAAGATACCATTCAATTATCACTGGTGGAGAGTATAAGTCCAAAGTACCTCATCTGCCAACCACACACAAAGGGTACCTACCTGTACATATCCAACACTGCCCTCACTATTTCCCAAACCACCTAGAATAACTGGGTGATGGGGGTCAAAGTGGAGCACGAATTCACAAGGTACATTTTCTATCTCAATTCGGACATACATCCCAGGTCGAAAACCCTCATACTGAACTCGGGTCTCATCATCTTGATCTTCAAATTCTTCCCGGTTAAGCTATATGTAAGAAGTGGAGAGAAAAATCAACAATGTGGTTATCTTTAATCAATGCAGTATTAACATTTAAAAAAATAAGTAACTTCTCATTGGCTCTCCAAAATGAGGGAGGGATATAAAAGTAACAAGTGATTGGCTTACAAGCTTTCAAGAGGGAACCTAGATCCAAAGGGCGTGGAGGAAGATAGTCTCCAGTGAATAGTATCCAGCCTGTCCAGGGAGGGCTGATGAAATGAAATGCAGATGGGTCTCTTGTGATGTAATAGTGAGTAATTGTTATCAGGACTGATTGTGAGGGTTGGAAATCTAAAGGTGGACATTTTGTAGCAAGGAGGGGAGTGATTAACTTTTCAGTCTAGGACCAGAGGGCCCTGGGACCATCAATGGAGAATTGCAGAGAGCAGAGCCCTACCCAGAGAAGCAGTGAGGCCTGAGATGGAGGCAGAGACGATGACGTGGAGAGATAGAGCAGCTGGAGACTTTAGATCCAGAGACAGAGAGGGACTGTCTGCTGATGACCGGGGGGGGCAGGCTTATAGTGTATACCCTTTGGTTGGTTGATAATGCATGGAGGGTATTGTAACCATGGCAATGAAATGATAAACGATAGAATGAATGTAAGCTAAATGTTCTCCCATGTAAACTATCACACAATTCATAATAAAGCATTTATTTTTTAAAAATTAAATAAAAAATAAGTAATTTCTATATCAATGAACCATGAACAGAATTATTCAAGTTTCATCCTAATTAAAAATGATGCACATTTTATTCTTAAAATTGTTCAAGTATATCATGACTGTTTTATTTCTTGCTTTAAAGTAATTAGAAATGTAAACAATTCAGGAAGGAGCCCTTAGTGCTGGTTCAGCAAATGCTCTCAATTTCCTTAGCTCATACTTTCTAACTCTGCTAATAATTATTCAACACTTTTTCTTTCATCTTCCAATGCCAACATTTCTTTTCTCACCTTCACACTAAACTATTAACTATTTCCTAATGGCGGTGTGTGTTAATGCACTGGACTGCAAGGTCATTAAACCGCAATGTCAGCAGTTCAAGCACATCAGCCACTACTTAGTAACTCTACACAGGGTCACTATGGGTCAAAACTGACTCAATAGCAGTTAACAACAACAAGACACCAAAAAACTGAATAATATAATGGAACTTCTACAACCAACCTCTTTACCAGGGTTTGCACACATAAGCAGCCTTTTGTTCTAACGCAACAAGAGCCAATGATAGCCACATGAATAGAAATAAAAATTAAATAAAATTTTTAATTCAGTTCCTCATTAGCACTAGTCAAATTTCAAGTGGTTATATCTACATACGTCTACATTAGAAGTATGAAAGCTTTTAGTGACTTCAACAAGTATTATTATGGATTGGTAGATGTGTTCATGTAGTTAAAAGGGGCTGTAAGGAAAGGAAGTAGAGACTGGGAGTGTAGAAAAATTTGACAGCACAGATATGTTATTGCTGCAGTTAGGGGCCATCAAGTTGGTTCTTACTTATGCACAATAGAATGAAACACTGCCTGTTCCTATGCCATCCTCACAATTGCTGTTTGAGCCCATTGTTGCTGCCACTAACTATATGAAACAATCTCATTGGGAGGATCTACCTCTTTTTCACTGAAACTCCACTTTGCCAAGCATGATGTCCTTCTCCAAGTGCTAATGTTTCCTTATAGCATGTCCAAAGTATGCAACACGAAGTCTTGCCATCCTTGTTTCTAATAAGCATTCTGGCTGTACTGCTTCCAAGGCAGACGTTTGCTCTTTTGGTAGTCATTAGTACTATTCTTCTCCAACACCAAAATTCAAATGTATTAATTATCCCATTTCCCTACCCTCCTAACTTTTTATTGTGAATTGAGTGAAGGTAAACAGACAAGATCAATGTTTAAACATCAACCATTTTTTCTGGTATAGTGATTCTGTATATTCTTTCCAGCTTTTGATGCTTTCTGCATCATTCAATATTTTGCCTATATTATTGTTGTTTTTAAGTGGCATCAAGTCGATTCCGACCCATAGTAACTCTATATAGGGTTTCTGAGGAACAGCTGGTGAGCTTGAACCTACGACCTTGCAGTTCAGATGGCTTTGCAATTTGACGCATTAACGCACAGCACCACACCAGGACTCCATTTTGCCTATCGAATTCTTCATTATTGAAAGTCAAAACTTGAATTTTTTCTTCTTCCAGCTTGAGAAACATTGAGCACATTCTTCCCTTTTGGTTTTCTAATTCCAGGTCTTTGCACATTTCATTAGAATACTTAACTCTGTCTTCCCTAACTTCCCTTTGAAATCTTCTGTTCAGCTACTTCATGTCTTTGTTTCTTCCAGTCACTTTAGCTTCTCTACCTTTGAACAAGTTTCAGAGTCTGTTATGACATCATTTGATCTTTTCTTTATTTCCTGTCCTTTTAATGACCTTTTGCTTTCTTAATGTATTATGTTCTTGATATCATACCACAACTCTTCTGATCTTAAGTCAATAGTGTTACCAAATACGTTCTTGAGATGGTCTCTAAATTTAGATATATAACAAGATCACATTTGGTCTCTCATGGATTTGTTTTTAATCTGAAGCTTCACCTGAACTGGCATGTGAACAATGGATAGTTTGTTACACACTCGGTCCCTGGCCTCATTTTGGCTGATGATATTGAGCATCCACATATTCTCTTCACACAGACAGAGTCAATTTGATTCCATCTGGTGAGGTCCACGTTTATAGTCAACTGTTCTGTAGTTGTAATATGGTATTTACAATGAATTAGTGGTTGGTCTTGCCATATTCTATTATGTAATATCCAACTTCATATTGATCACCAAGGCCATACTTCCCAACTACTGATCTTTTCTCGTTTCCAACTTTCACATTCCAGTCACAAGTAATTATCAATGCATCCTGATTACATATTTCATCAATTTCAGAGTGAAGAAGTTTACAGAACTCTTCCATTTTTACCATTACTGGCTTTAGTGTTTGTGTAAATTTTAATAATAATGGTATTGACTGGTCTTCCTTATAGGCATATGGATATTATCCTATCACAGACAGAATTGAATTCTATTTCAAGATCGATCTTGAAATGCTCTTTTGATGATGAATACACCACCATTCCTCTTCAATTTGACATTACTGTCATAGTAAATCATATGACTGCCCCAATTCAAAATGGTCAATACCTGTCCAATTCAGCTCACTAATGCCTATGACATCGATCTTCATGTGTTCCATTTCATTTTTGACAACTTTCAATTTTTCTCTGTACATTCCAGGTTCCAATTATTAATGAATGCTTGCAACTGTGTCTTCTCATTTTGAGTTTTACCCCATCAGCAAATGAAGGTCCTAAAAGCTTTGCTCCATTCACATCACTCTGGTCAAATCTACTTTGAGGCGGCAGTTCTTCCCTAATCATATTGTGAGTGCCTTTCAACCTGAGTTTCTCATCTTCCAGCATTATATAAGATACAGCACAGATCCAGATTTCCATTTTCACATATTTCTACTGGATAACACTATTAGAGACATTATCCATGCTCCTATTTAATGTCAAACCTCATTTATACACTAAAGACCATCCACTTTTGTTGGACTTCCTTGCCAACAAATATTCCCTGTATTGATTCCCTCATCTTTTTTTTTTTTTAAACACTTATAATATTCTCTAAAGAGTTTATTATAAACTAGTTTCACAGGCCACAAGGAAATACAAAGACTATGTACAGCCTTACAGAAAACAGCAGGGAGCTGAGGAGGGCCAAGATGAGTCTAGGGCATTGGCAGGCGCATTCCTGGGAACGGGGGCCCTCATATCCCTGGGGGAGGTGGCCACATCTCTAGAGGGGGCATGCCCATTGGAGTCCCTCATCCAGGTACCATAGACTGCCAAAAGAACAAACCGATCTGTATTGGAAGAAGTACAGCCAGAGTGCTTCTTGGTAGCCAGGAAACCCAGACTTTGTCTCTCATACTTCAGACATTGTCAGGAAGGACCAATCACTGGAGAAGAATATCATCTTTGGTAAAGAGGAGGGTCGGAGGAAAAGAAGAAGACCCTCAACAAGATGGATTGGCACAGTGGCCGCATTAATGGGCTTAAATGCAGCAACAATTGTGAGGTCGGCCCAGGATTCGGCAGTGTTTCAGTATGTTGTACATAGGGTCGCTAGGAGTTGGTACCGACTTGATGGCAACCAACAACAACAAGGTCTTGAAACTATTTATTACTCCTTTCTACAATAACTTCCATAATACTTGTGTTCTAAAATTCTTTCCATCATTGTTATCTACTCAATTCTCCTCTTTGCTCAACCTCTTATGCTGGAATGCCCAGTGCTTAGTTCTGCAGATCTCATTTTCTGTAGCTATGTTCATTCTCTAGATTTCATCCAATCTTGTGGCATAAATAACAGCAGCTCTGGTAGTGTAGTGGTTACAAATTGAGCTGCTATCCTCAGGGTCAACAGTTCGAAACTACCAGCTGCTCCGCGGGAGAAAGTTGAGGCTTTCTGCTCCCGTAAGGATTTATAGCCTCAGAAACCCTGCACGGGGTCATTATGAGTCTGAACCGACTCCACAGCACATAACAACAACATATGTTAGGAACTCGCTACATTTTAAATCCCTAGCCTAGATTGCTCTCCATAATTCCGAACTATCTACTTAACACTCAATTTGTCTAAAAGACAGATCAGATACAACATATTTAAATTAATTTTCTTAAACAAACCGATATGTCCTAGAGGCTTTTCCTACTTACTTTTGCAGTTGCTGTTAGATTCTATTGACTCAGTTCTGACCCATAACGACAATATGTACCACAGAACAAAACATCACCCAATACTGACCATCCTCAAAACTGGTACTATGCTTAAGCCCCCTGCTGCTGCAACTGTGCCAATCCATCTCATTGGGATCTCCTTCTTCACGGTCCCTCCACTTTAACAAGCATTATAGCCTTCTTCAGGGACTGGTCCCTTCTGATAACATGTCCAAAGTATGACAGACAAAGTCTGGCCATCTTGGCTTTTAAGGAGCATTCTGGTTGTTCTTCTGCCAAAATAGATTTGTTTGTTCTTCTGACAGTCCAGGATACCATTAATATTCTATTCCAACACCGTAACTCAAATACATCAATTCTTCTACGTTTTTCAATATTCACTGTCCAACTTTCACTCACAAATGAGGCTATGGAAATTCTATCTCATGAGTCAGGCGCACTTTAGTCTTCAAACTGACATCTGACATCTTTGCTCTTCAACACTTTATAAAGAGGTCTTGTATAACAGATTTGCCTAATGCAATACATCATTTGACTTCTTTTTTTTTTTTTTT
>NW_006409140.1:315260-327262 GCF_000296735.1 Chrysochloris asiatica
TCTTGGGTTGAGTATCTGTCGGCTGTTTGGTTTTAAGTGGGTACTGTCTCTTTAAATTTCGAGAAGATCTATGCACATGCATAGTAGAACCCTCTGAGGGTGGGACTGGAGTAGCTGTCAACTCAGGCAACCCTATAGTCACCAGAATGGATGTACGCAGACAGCAAGGGACCAACGAAAAGATACCCCAAAAAAAGAATGTCCACACCTCTATCTCTGCCGCTCTGTCAGGCGTCCGTGGCTGCTCTGATCCTTTTCCCGCTTGGCCCCACACAAAATGGTGGCTCCCGGAGCAGCTGAGCGTCCAGAACCAGGAAGCAATGGATTTCTTGCTTCTGCCACAAACTCCCCAGCTGTAAGTCTTCCCACCTTCTAAATATTCCTTTATATGTGGTTCAAAGTACTGGGACCATTCCCTGAGCCTTCTTGGTCCTGCAGTCTGTGTTGTTCTCGGCAGAGCTCATCACTACACTTCCACCTGATCCGCCGCCATCTTTTTCCAGAACTACTCTCATTTGACTTCTTGACTGCTGCTTCTATGAGCGTCGAATTGACAGTGGAGCCAAGCAAAATGAAGTCTTTGACAACTTCAATCTTTTCTCCATTATCATGATGTCAATTATCGGTCCAATGGTGAGGATTTTTGTTTTCTTTATATTCAGGTGGAAGCCTAAACAAAAACTGTGTTCTTTGATCTTTATTATTAGAAGTTTTAAGTCCTCTTCGTTTTCGGCAAGCAAGATTGTATCATCTGCATTATCACAGGTTGTTTAAGAGTCTTCCTCCAATCCTGATGCCATGTTCTACTTCATATCATCCAGATTCTTGGATTATTTGTTCAACATACAGAATGAATGAATACGGTGAAAGAATATAACTCCAGCACACACCTTACCCAATTTTACAGTGTCCCTCTATTCTATTTAAACCACTGCCTCTTGGTCTATTTACAGGTTCCTCATGAGCACAATTAAGTGTTCTGGAATACTTATTCTCTGCAATGTTGTCCATAGCTTGTCATGATCCACAGTTGAATGCCTTAGCATAGTCAGTAAAGTATAGGTAAACATCTTTCTGGTAGTCTCTGCTTTCAGCCAAGATCCATCTTATGTCAGCAATAATATCCCTTGTTCTATGACCTCTTCTGAATCCAGCCCGAACCTCTAGCAATTCCCTGTCAATGTACTCCTGCAGTCCCTAGAATCATATTTGGCAAAATTTTACTTGCATGTGATATTAATGATATTGTCCAATGATTTTCATATTCCATTGAGTCACCTGTTTTGAATGGGCACAAATATGGATCTCCTCCAATCAGCTGACCAGGTAGCTGCTGTCTTCCAAATTTCTTGGCATAGGTGCCTCCAGTACTGCATCAGTCTGTTGAGAGATTTCAATTTGTATTTCACCAATTCCTAGAGCCATGTTCTTTGCCAATACCATCAGTGTACACTGGATTTCTTCATTCAATACCATATGCTACTTCTTGATGTTCAACAGTGAACATTTCCTTTTTGTATGTGATGCTGTGTATTCCTTACATACTCTTTTGATGTTTTCGGCATCATTCAGTATTTTACCAATAGAATCCTTCAGTATTGCAAGTCAAGGCTTGATTTTTGTCTTCAGTTCTTTTAGCATGAGAAATGCTGAATGTGTTCTTCCCTTTTGGTTTTCTGATTCTATGTCTTTGCACATTTCATTATAATACTTGACTTTTCTTGTCTTGCCCCTCTTTGAAATGCTCTGTTCAGCTCTCTTCCTCATTTCTTCCATTTGTTTGAGCATCTCTAATACTGGAAAGCAAGTTTCAGAGTCTCTTTCTGACATACATTTTAGTCTTTTCTTTCTTTCTTGCCATCTTAATGATCTTTTACTTTCTTCCTGTATGATGTTCTTGATGGCATCCCACAACTCATCTGGTCTCTGATCATTAATGTCTAATGCATCAAATATGTTTTTGAGATGATCCTTAAATCCAGGTGGAATATTTTCAAGATAACAGTTGACTCTCGTGGACTTGTTTTAATTTTCTTAAGCTTCAGTCTGAACTTGCATATGAGCATTTACTGGCTTGGTCCACAGTTTGCCTGTGGCTTTGTTTTGGCTGATGATATGGAGCTTTTCTACCATCTCTTTCCAAAGATTTAGTCAATTTGACTTCTGCGTATTTCATCTGGTGAAGGGCATGTACATAAACAATCATCTTTTATGCTGCTTAAAAAAGGTACTTGCAATGAAGAAATCACTGGTCTTGTAAAATTCTACCATCATTACTGGCATATTTTCTAACTACTTACCCTTCCTGTTTCCAGCCTTTGCAATCCAATTACCAATAATTATCAATACATCTTGATTGCATATTTGATCAATTTCAGACTGAAGAAATTGATAAAGTTCTTCAACTTCATCATCACTGGCTTTAGTGGTTGATGCATAAATTTGAATGATAGTGTTACTAACTGGTCTTCCTTGTTGTTAAGAGCGTCAAGTCAGTTCTGATTTATAGAGACCTGTATAGGGTTCTAAGTGAGACTGGTGAATGCCACCAACCTTGTGGCTCAAACCAACCCTGTGGTCCCAATACTACCGAGCGCCACACTAGGACTCTTCCTTATAGGCGTACGGATATTATCTTATAGAGACAGCATTATATTCCAAGTAAACTCTTGCAATGTTCTTTTTGAAGATGAATGTGACGCCATTCCTCTTTGTCATTCCTGGCATAGTAAACAATGTAATTGTCATATTCAAAATGGCCAAGACTGTCCATTTCAGATGACTAATGCCTAGGATTTTGGACTTCTGGTGTGGTGCTGTAGGATCAGCAATGGACTGCAAACCATAAGGTCAGCAGTTCACACCCACCAGCTGCTATACAGGGTTGGAAATCCTATACAGGGTTGCTATTAGTTGGAACTGACTCAGTGGCATTTAATAACAACAATGCCTAGCTAGGATATCCATCTTTATGCATCCTATTTCATTTTTGACAACTTCCAATTTTTCTTGATTCATATTTTATACATTCCATGTTCTAATTATTAATAGACATTTGTAGCTCCTCATTTTGTGTTATGCCCATCAGCAAATGAAGGTCTTAAAAGCTTTACTCCATTCTTGTCATCATGGTCATTCTACTTTGAGGAGGCAACTCTTCTTCTTCAGTCTTATCTTGAATGCCGTGGGGCTCATCTTCTGGCACTATATCTAACAATATTCTGTGATATTTATCATGTTTCAATATTCAATATTCTGTTAGAATCTGACAGTGTTTCACTGCTACTGATAAGGATTTCAGTGGCTGAATATTCGAAAACTGCTTCTCCTTCTTCTAAGTTTGTCTTAGTCTGGAAGCTCAGCTGAGACCTGTTCACCATGGGTGACACTATTGGCTTTCAAAATACTGGTGGCATAGCTTCCAAAATCACAGCAGCATGTAAATCACCACAGTGCAACAAACTGGCAGACAAGCTATCATCCCAATTCTTCCAGTGACACTCAGTCAGTCGTCTTCTCTCTTATACCCATGTTCAACCAACCAGGAAATCCTATTAATCCACTTTTAAAATAGAGCATATTTAGAATCTATTTTTTTCCCCTCCTCTGTGACTTCTCCCATTTAAATCACCTTAATCTCTTACTGAATGAACTATTAACCAAAGCAATCCTTTAAAAATTAAGTCAGATCATTTATCTCCTCTGCTCAAAATCATCCAATGGCCCCCACTGAAAACTCCAAAGTCTTTTAAATGACCTATAGGTTCTATAGCCTGAAGCAGACTTCAGATCTAGGTTTACATTTCATAAGTCATTTCTGTTAAAGGCCAATACTGACTTTTGACCACCAAGTTAATGACTAATCAAGAGATATTTCTTTGATTAAACGAAACCTAAGTAAAGCGGCACCTGCCCACTGCATTTTCACAAATTAGATACTAAGTTTGGATAAGATATATTAAGGCACATTACAATGTATAAAGGTAGCCCTAGTAGTACAGTGGGTTAGGGACTCAGCTGCTAATCAAAACGCCAGTGGTTTTAACCTGCTCACAGAAGAAAAGGTGTGGCAATCTGTTTCCTTAAAGATTTATGACCTTGGAAACTTTATGGCACAGTTCTACTCTACTCTATAGGTTATTCTATGAGTCTGAACTGCCTTTACGACAATGGGTTTGGTTTTACTTTTTCCCCAGCATATAGGGATTCTTGGTGGTCTGCCCTATAAAAACACAACAACACAGTGCTACAAAACGTCATCAACTGTGCACACATATCTGTGTCTCCTATGAGTGAAACCATCAACTCAAATGGGCTGGGGCTCAAAATTCCCAATAGATGAGTTTTACATTCTCCTTTTCGGTATTCTGTATCTTATCTTACACTTAAAAAAAAAATTCTTCTGAGCTGTGACCAAGATGAATTTTCAGAAAACTTTCCCTGGAGAGCACAAGTCACCTAGGTCAAAAATAACCTACCCATTCATACTATTTAATTAAGGTTCCAGGAACAGTAATCAGAATGTCAAATCAATTCTTGCATTTAAATACAAACAATGTCACATTGAGATCCTCAAAAATGGTGTCAAAGTTTCAATTATTTCTCTAAGCAGTTTGGTTTAAAATAGGTATAAGGCTGTTTGGTATAAAATAGGCTATTTTTAAATGAACTGAAACAAAAAAGAATACATGAATAAACACACCTATATGTGCCTAGACCTAGAGTTCAAATGAGAGGCATACAATGGAGTCACAGAACAGAGACTCAAACAAAGTTAAAGATTCAAATACTATGATAGCCTTTAAATGAGGCTAGGAACTGGGTTTTCTTACCTGGGCTTGTTTCTGCATTTCTCCTTTAAGATCATCAAAATATGTACTTTCTCCTTCATCATACTCTGCATCAAACATCTCTTTAAGTTTTCTCTTCTTATCCATATGCTTCTTCTTGGCACTTTCCTCTGTTTGGGACTCAATTTCTTCTTCCTTAACTTCTTCTACAGCTTCAACCTTTAACCCAGAAGAAAATCATTTGCAAAAATTTGTGGATATATTTTCTTTAAATACTAAAACAGATTTAAAAAGTTCTAGTTGAACTGCAAATATATTAATTATGATCATGAAAAACAAAATATAGCCTTTGATTCTAAATAACAAGATACTGCTACAGAAGACATTTAATCATCTGAATTTAAATTAATATTAATCTGACTGAGCTGGCCAAGCCCAAATAAAAATAACAGCAAATTTCCCAACCTAGGTGCTCCCAGTCATTACTCTAAAGGAATATTAGGGAGAAAAAGAAATCAATTTAAAAAAAAGATACGCAAATTTAAGAGAAGAATGATGACCAAGGAATGGTAGAAAGGAAAAACAATGACCCACAGGATAAAGGTTTCAAAAAATAATCAGGAGACTGGTAAATGAGTATGACAAGTAGTAGTGGGTACTATCCAAAAAATCAAGAACAAAAATTAAACAAACAACCTTTTACCATTCCCCACCTAGGATGAGGTGAGAAATCTATGCAGTCTGTAATCTACAGAGATAAAATCTTTCTCTCTAAAGACTGGTGGTCCAAGAGCTAATGGCCATCCCTTGGCAAAGTCATACCTGAGTATTTAGAGCTGATTTTCCCTTGTGCATATCCCCCGTTTCAAGGTCTTCAAAGTCACCATATAGCTCCTCTGGGAAGAGAACATCCAAAGGTAGGCTGTGAGTGAGACTGGAGTGGGACACTCTATCACCATCAGAGCACCATACTTGTTTTCATGACTACACATAACACAATTGTCTTACACTTACATATGCTTTCTTTTTCCTTTTGTAACTGTACACTTTCATACATTACTTCAAAATCCCACTTAGCTAAAAGCTAATTATCCAGTTTATTCTCACTACACAACTATTAGAATAGCTAAAACAGTGCTAGCCTCAAATATGGAGAGGATGTAGAGAAACTAGATCACTCATTTAATGCTGTTGGAAATGTAAAACTGATACAGCTACTCTGTCCATTTCGTATAAAAATAAACATGAAATTACCATATGTGGGAGAAAGATGAGCCTTTCTACGCCTATAAAGATTTATAGCCTCCAAAATCCTATAAAGAGTCAGAATCAACTTCAGGGTAGTGAGTGAGGGAGTTATATAACTCGCCATGTAAATTCTTGGGCATTTGCACCATAGAAATGAGACTTCATATTTACACCAAAACCTGAACATGAATGTCACTGATGTTTGAGTCATAATAACCCAACAATGGAAACAACCCTGATGCTCTACAATGGTGATACAACCCATGCCATGGAATACTACTTAGCAATAAAAAGGAACAAACTATTGTTCAGACACAAAAACTAGTACAGCTCCCCAGGAAGCTAAGTGGGGAAAAAAAAGTCAATCACAAAATTGTATACATACAAATGTATGTATATGAGGAGTCTTCAAAAAGTTTGTGGAAAAATTCCATTATCTTTTGAGGCCAACTTTTCACCAACTTTTTGTGATGTCTCATATACTTCCTTTTATATAATTATCTTAACATGATGGTGTGGCACTGTAGGATAAGCATTGGACTGCTAACTGCAAGGTCAGCAGTTCAAACCTACCCATTGTCCACTCCTCAGAAACATTATACAGGGTCGCCATGAGTTGGAACTGATTCAAAAGCACTTAATAACATCAACACGTTCTTCCTTTTATACATTATCTTGAAATGACAAAATTACCGAAATAGAGAACAGATTAGTATTTGACAAGGGTTAGGAATGAGAGGAAGAGGAGGAAGTGAGTGTGCTTATAAAAAGACACAATGAGAGGTCCCTGTAGTGATGAAATTGTTCTGTATCTTCACTGTTGGTAGATACACAAACTTACACACAAATTACAAATAAAACTCAGGAAATTTGTATAAGATCAGTGAATTTTATGAATATCAATATCCTCAATGTGAGCATGCATTATAATTTTACAGTCTGTTATCATGGGGAAAATTGGGCAAAGGGTACACAGGCTTTCTACATATTGTTGTTGTGTTGTTGTTAAGTGCCGTCAAGTTGATTCCAACCCATAGTGACCCTGTATAGGGTTTCCAAAGAGCAGCAGGTGAGCTTGAGCCACTAACCTGGCAGTTCAAACGACTCTGCAGTCTGACACATTAGCCCACAACACCACACCAGGACTACTTCTATGTTCCTACAAACTGCTTATCTATAGTCATCTCAAATAGAGGTTTAATTTTAAAAGGGAGGGAACAAAACAAGATAGTTGCATAAGTAGTTGTTATGCATCTGTCCCCCAAACTACACTACAACATCAGGAAGGAAAAAAAAAAGACAAAAAAAATCCCCACAGAAATTGGTGAGATCAGTGTTTCCAGAACTCTCGAAACCAGTCAAAAGGATACATCATCTAAGTGGACAATGAATAAAGAGAAAAACAAAATCCATTGTTGTCGAGTTGGTTCTGACTCATAGCGACACCACAGGACAAAGCAGAAAAGTCCTATAAGGTTTCCAACACTGCATTATCTTTTTTTTTTTTTTTTTTTTTAAGGCTTTTATTGTGGATTCAGTGAAAATTTACAGGGCATATCATCAGTTTTACATTCAACAAATCATACACTTTGTTTCATTACAATTATAATCCCCTCCATGTACCATCAGTTAACAGTATTTCTCTCTATTCACTTTAGCTTTTTTAAAACACAAACAAAAAAACCACTCAGGCATATATAATTTACACCTCCAAAGGGCACATTCTACAAGTCTACCTCCTGGCCACCAGCTCTTAGTCCTTCTCTTCTTAGTGCATGAAGCTAGAGTCCTCAGCCACTCCCCCTTCCTCTCCATGCCCCCATCTCTGCCTCCATCTCTGGCGCTGCTGCTTCTCTGGATAAGGTCCTGCACTCTGCTTGTGTGCTTCTCTCTTGATGGTCTTAGGGCCCTCTGTTTCTGGACTAAAAGATTAACCACTCCCCTGTTTTTGTTACAAAACATCTACCTTTAAAATTGTGACAGTTGCAATTAGTCATGATAACAATTATTCACTGCTGAATCTTAAGAATCTTATCCCCATCTCTTTTTACCAGACCCATCTAGACAAGATGACAGCTATTCAGTGAGGACTCTTTCTTTTCCCCATACTCTTAAACTCCTTCTTGAAACCTTGTAAGCCAGTCACTTCATGCCTTTATTGCCCCCACATTTTAGGTAGCCAATGTCTAAGTTGCCTGTCCCTATCTACACTGTGTACAGAGGGTATAGTATTGATACTTGATGTGAAGATTCTTTCCCTCTCTGTTGGTAGAGTAACTACTGCTCTGAGTATAGGTCAGGCTCATCAAATTGAAGCAATTTACCCTGTTTCCTTTTTCAATCTTACTCTACTCGAGTTCTGATTATCGAGCCATTGAGGCTAGGTCAAAAGGGTACTGTATGCAAGTTTGGGTGTTTAAGACTGTATATCTTAATGGAATCAAAACTACATCTTTCTTCAATGGAGCAGCAGGTGGATTTGAACTGCCAAACTTTCAGTTAGCTGTCAAACACTTAACCAGTGCACCATCAAGCTCTTAATCAAAAGAAAAGCTACACATAAGTAGTAGGAATGCTTTGGTTTTCTACTCATCTGCGGCCAACACCTTCCTTGACTAAGCATGGCCATCTTGGGGTTATTTGCAATGGCTGGCACTTCCAAATAGTGACCCTGGTGTGAAAATAGCAGGAGCCAGTACTCTGTGACAGGACACCTGGTTTAAAGTGATGATAGAAGGCACAGTCAGAGAGGCGACCTTGTGATAAAGCAAACAACTAAAGTCTTCAACAGTTAAAAAAGGAGCAAATCCTGGGTGAGAGATATGATTTCCAGAGTTACCGTATGATCATAATCAAATGTCTTAAGTTTCCGAAAAAAAAAAAATCACAATGCATAAGAAAAGAGAGAAAAGGGCAGCCTATGCAAAGGACAAAATTAAGCGATACAAACTGTCCCTGAGGAAGGACAAGCAAAGACTCAAGAGTCTATAGATGGTGCAAACACTTAACATGGTCTTAGCTGCTAACTGAAAAGTTGGGAACTCAAGACCACCAAAAAATGCCTAAAAAGAAAGTCCTGGTGATCCAATTCTAAAAACTCAGTTACTGAAAACCCTATAGAACACAGCTCTACTGACATACATGTGGCCACCATGTGTTGGGAGTTGACTCAACAACTGGCATACAAAGATTTTTTTAAAAAAAACTAACAGTATACTCAAAGAGGTCAAGAAAAACACAAGCTAAAGGAAACGACGAGAATAATGAATGCACAAAATGAGATTAACAAAGAGAAATTATAAAAGCAAGCGAAAGATGTCAACAAATTCTGGATGAACTTAGTATATCTGAGCAGGCAGAAGAAGAAATCAACAAACTTTGGGACAAGACATATGAAATCATCTAGTCTGAACAACCTAAAGAAAACACAACAAAGAAAATAAATAAAGTGTAAGAGAAACATTGAATAATACTAATATGAGAGAAAGGGAAACAAAGAATATCCAAAGAAAATATGGCTGAAACTTTCCAAATTTAAATAAAACATTAATTTGCATATATAAGAAGTTCATTGATTTCCAAGTGGATAAACTCAAGGAGATATGCCAAGATGCATTATAATCAAATGCCAAGAACCTAAAAGACAATCTTGAAAGAAGCAAAAATAAAAAGTAATCTACAGCATATAAGGGAGGTCCAATAATATTAAATGTCAATTTCTCCTCAGAAAAGACTGAGGCCAGAGGAAATGAAACAATATATTCAAAGACCTGAAAGAAAAAAGAGTCATCCAAGAATCCTGTAACTGAGAAAACTGTCCATCCAACCTACGGTGAAATTAAAACATTTTCAAATAAATAAAAGTGGAAGGAGTTTATTACTATGATGCTTGATCTACAAGAAATGCAAAACTATGTCCTTGAAGTTGAAAAGAAAGAACAATAACTCAAACACATAGGATGAGAAATTTATAGTAAATAAACAAGTCAGCTTTATGGCACTCTAACATTCTAACGCTACTTGTAATATGTTACATGATTTAAAACACAAATGCAAAACTATAAAATACAATACAATTTTGGGAACACAATGTTATTTAAGAATGTAACTTGTGACGACTTAAATGGAACAAAATTTTGGCATGTTAGTGAAGTTAGGAGGTAGTCCCTGAGTGGCATAAATGATTTATATTCAAATAACCTAAAAGAAATGGCCAATGTTCAACCATTTCAAGAGGTAGCATATGATCAAGAACCAATGATCCTGAAGGAGGAAGTCCAAGGTTCACTGAAGTCATTGGCAAAGAACAAGGCACCAGGAATTGAAGGAATACAAATTGAAATCTTTCAACAAAGTGAAAGTGAAACTGCACTCGAGTACTCACTCATCTATGCCAAGAAATCTGGAAGACAACTGCCTGGCCAACTGACTGGAAGAGATCAGCATTTGTGCCCATTCAAAAGAGAGGTGACCCAACAGAATGCAGAAATCATCAGACGGTATTTTTGATATCCCATGTGAGTAAAGTTTTACTAAAGGTAATACAGAAACGGCTGCAACCATACATTGACAATTCAAGCCAGTTTCAGAAGAGGATGTGGAATGAGGGATATCACTGCTGAAATCAGATGGATCTTGGCTGAAAGCAGAGAATACCAGAGAGATGTTTACCTGTGCTTTATTGGCTACACAAAGGCTTTCAATTGTGTGTATCATGACAAGCTATGGACAACATTGTGAAGTATGAGTATTCTGGAACACTTAATTGTGCTCAGAAGGAACCTGTACATAGACCAAGACGCAGTTGTTCCAACAGAACAAGGAAACACCGAATGGTTTAAAATTAGGAAAGGTATGCAACAGGGTTATTATTTAGTACTTATTCAATCTGGATGATGAACAAATAATCCAAGAAGCTGGATTATATGAAGGAAAACGTGGCATCAGGATTGGAGGAAGGCTCATTAACAATCTGCGATATGCTGATGATACAACTTTGCTTGCTGAAAGGGAAGATGACTTAAAATATTTATTGATGAAGATCAAAGACCACAGACTTTGGTATGGGTTGCACCTTAATGTTAAAAAAAACAAAAATCCTCATACCACTGGACCAATAAATAACATTCATATAAATGGAGAAAAGACTAAAGTTGTCAATAACCTCATTTTGCTTGGATCAACCATCAATACTCATGCAAGCAGCAGTCAGGAGATCAAACGGCGTATTGCATTGGGCAAATCTGCTGCATAAGACCTTTTTAAAGTGTTGAAAAGCAAACCTGTCAGCTTGAGGACTAAGGTGCACCTGACCCAAGCCATGGCATTCTCAATAACCTCATATGCATGCAAAAAGTTGGATAGTGAATAAGGAAGACCAAGAACTGATGCATTTGATTTTTGGTGTTGGAGGACAATATTGAAAGTACCATGGACCGCCAAAATAACACACAGACCTGTGCTGAAGAATGCTCCTTGGTGGTCAGGATAGTTACTCACTAAAAAAAGGATATCATGTTCGGTAAAGTAGAGGGTCGGAGAAAAAGAGGAAGATCCCCCCTCCCCCAAAAGAGATGAACTGGCACAGTGCTGGCATCGATGGACTCAAGTGTGGCAACAATTGTGAGGTTGGCCCAGGATCGGGCAGTGTTTCGTTCTGTTGTGCACAGGGTTGCTATGAGTCAGTACCAACTCGATGTAACCTAACAACAACAACAAAAAGGTTGGTGGTTTAAACCCACTTAGAGGTACCTGGTATGGTGCTGTAGGGTAAGAACTGGACTGCTAACCTCAAGGTTGGTGGTTCAAACCCACCAGCAGCTCCTCAGAAACTCCACACAGGGTCACTAAGAGTCAGAACCAACTTGACGGCACTAACAACGATGACAGAGGTACCACAGAAGAAAAGTCTGGTAATATGCTTGCAGAAAAAAATCCTTATGTAGCAGTTCTACTATGTAATAG
>NW_006409141.1:0-3924 GCF_000296735.1 Chrysochloris asiatica
ACACCTCTGTGGAACATTTGGATTTGTCTACATAGCATTCTTCTGAATTCCTTCTCAGGCAGATCCAAAGCCTGCACTTCCTCTAATGGGAAGTCTATGTCTGACTCCTGCTCATTTGTCCCCCTTACTCTTTTCTGTTTCTGGGCAAGTGCTGAAAACTTTTCTTATATTTTCTTGGACAGTTTCAATATTTAGATGTGTTTTCAATGATTAAATGGATGTATGTTGCTGTATTTTTGAGTTTACTGAGTGTCTCCTGGTGGATGTGATCTTGAGACAGGTTTCCCCTTTCATGTATCTTGTTGCTCAGCCACAAGCTATCTTGGCAGCTGTTAGCTATGTGTGTAATGTGTAGCAGCTATTATTGCCTCCTGTTTGGATGGTGGGATATTATGAGGTATTCTTGTATCTTGTTTCTATGGCCATGATTGCTTTCTCTTCTTGGGTAATACAGGGATAGCACGCTGCCACCACCAGTATAAAAGAGAGACCAAAGGACCAAAAACAGAAAACATACAAAGAAAAGACAAAGAACCTACACAAAACAAAAACAAAACTGCAGCAGACTGTCCAGTAGCCTTTGCTGTGCATGTCATTACTTGTGCATAGTAGAAACCTCCAGCAGTGAGTTAGGGTGTCCACTCGCTCAGGCACCCCCTCTAGACACTGTCTTGGTGGTGTGCAGACAGATGTTGAGGAATGAAGGGAAGAAAGATTGTTCACAATTTTCATCTCTGAACTTCAGTTAGGTATATGTGCATGCACAGTGTAATTCTCAAAATGATTGCATCCTTTTACATAGTAGTTGTTGTTGGCTCTTGCCTTTTATGTTTGGGTTTTTCAATGTGCAAATACGATTTTATTGTATGGCCAGATCTGCCATCTCTTGTTAGGTAAGGCAGAAATAAAGGTTCCCACCCAAATAGAATAGTCAACTTTAGGACTAAATCCCAGAGTTAGATGTCATAAGAAGCAGCCAAAGGATTAGCTTGTGGACTGCTGTGGCTTTTAGGTAGTTCCTTTTTGTGCTGTGGAAAAATTGCATCCTGTGGGTGTAATGCTGGACCCTTTTGATAATGTGCTCCCACCTGCCTGAAATTTCTTGGGCTGGCCAGAGAGTGTGTGACAGGGCAGAGGAAGAAACAACAACAACAAAAAAGTCATCACAGCTATTTTTCTGGGAGTTACTTGGTGGCTTTAATACTGTATTTAGCATGGCTGTGGCCCACTCTGTAGTCTCCTCCCAGGCCGTGGGCTACAGGTAGCAACACAATTGATTCCAAAATCACCATTTATTCCTGATGTAGTCAGATTTCCCCACTGATATACACTGAAAACTGATGCCTCCACTTTATATCAGATCCAAAGCTCTGAAACTGTTCCAGTAAAGCGCCTTCTCTGATTTTTTCATGTCTCTGCCTCAGAGCTTCCACTGCCTGTCTCTACTTCTCCTGACCCCAAACCAGAAGTTCAGTTATTTGACTCCTTGACTGCTGTTTCTAAGAGTGTTGATCTTGGATCCAAGCAAAATGAAGTCATTGACAACTTCAATCCTTTCCTTATTCAAAATGATGTTATCCACTGGCACAGTGGTGTGGATTTTTGATTCTTTTCATTGAGGTATAACTCATACCCAAGGCTGTGGTTTTTCATCTTCATTAGTAAATAATTTAAATGTTTCATCTTTCATGCCTTGGGCATAATATCAAGAAGGACCAGTTCTTGGAGACAGATATCATGCTTGGTAATATGGAACATCAGTAAAAAGAGGAAAAATCCCCCAAAAAATGGACTAGCACAGTTGCAACAACAATGGTCTCAAGTGTAACAATATTGTGAGGTTGGTGCAGGTGCCAACATTGTTTTGTTTTGTTATGCATAAGGTCTATGTGAGTCAGAACTGAATGGACAGTACCTAACAACCATAGGTAGACATATAGATTTAATAATTATGTAGAATTAAGAAAAAAAATTTTGATGATAAAGGAGTCCTTGTGTGACATTGTAGTATAAGCACTGGACTGCTAACGACAAAGTCTATCATTTAAACCCATATGATGGTCCTTTAAAACTCTATAAATTATCATTATTAGTTAGAAGAAACTCGATGGCTCTTAACAATAACAACAATAACAACAACAACATATACTTATATGTTACATATAAGTATCCCATAATTTTAATTATAACCAATACTATTCATCACAAAATAGTAACACTATGAAGATTATTCAGCAAATAATTACTTCTAATATATTTAAGAGACTATGTACTCAATTTTGATGGCTTCCTCAACTTTACTGAGGTAACTTTAGTTCTATAGTTACCAGCGTTTATTGAGTCATGATTTAAATCCAGATGTTTTTTCTTTCCTGGTTATTTGTATGTGTAATTATCAGGATTATTAATAATCTTTTTGGTATGATGAATCCAAGGTGTTAGAATCTAAATCTTTGAACTTTTAACTTCACATTTTATTTTTCATTATCTGACTTCAGTGAAATAAAAATGAGGATTGGGAAAAAATCCTTGTAAATATCTATTCTTATTACTATTATTTCATTTAATTATTTTAACTGTATCAAAGGACAAGCAGGATTTATCATTTGTAGAATTTTGAAGACCAGGTTTCTTTGGAGAAACTTGGTAATTTTTCAGTAACTGTGCTAGAACTACACAGACAATCAATATAGCCAATAAAAGTTCAGATAAAAAGAAATCACTATTACAGTAATATATAACCAGAAACTAACATTTCAATTACTTCTTCAAGTACTGAATATAACATCAATTACAGAAAAATGGTCTTAACAGCTCATCAAGCTGCTAAAAAAAAGAAAATTTCCAAAATAATCTTGTACATCATTTTCAGGTATTAGGCCATTAATAAAATAGCAAGCCAGTCTCAGGGTATAAGATTGAGAAACTGATTTTTAAAACAGGGTTATTGAGATTTCAGTGACTTAGAATCACCTTTTACTATCTTTTCTGAGAATATATCATATAACTATTTTAAAGTATAGCTATCATTATAAGTTTTATAAATATGTGTATTTAGATTTAACTCTGGTAGCGTAGTGGTTACGAATCGGGCTGCGAACCGTAGGTCAGCGGTTCGAAACTATCAGCTGCTCCACGGGAGAAAGATGAGGCTTTCTACTCCCGTAAAGATTTACACCCTCGGAAACCCTATACAGGGTCGCTATGGGTCGGAACCGACTCGATGGCACATAACAACAACAACAACAACCTTCATATTCAATAAAATTTTAAAGAGATGTTTCTCATTTTAGAAATACTACAAGTGGTATAGAATATATTATCAAAAATTAAAGAAAACTGTATTACAATAAAATATACTTGTTAAGTTATTAGATTTCAATTGTAAATGCCCCAAAATGAGCTACTAGAATAATTTTATAATCTTTTTCTATTACCATTCATATTTTATGCTTATATTTAGAATTACAACTCATAGAAGTCCTGAGCCATGTTTTATGACATTTTGGTAATACTGTGAATCCATTAATACCTCAGACTTAAAGAAGCATATGTATTTACTTACATACATGCATATTCATAAATGCATAAATGCATACAATGAACATTCTGTATTTTATAGGAGTATTAAATAAAATCCAAATTGAGTTTTGTTACAATACAATATCCTCTACCTTCTTGTACATTTTATTTCCTGAAACAAAATAAGTTAAAGTTCACATTTAATGGAGACAAAGGAAGCAGAATCACAAACTTCTGTACATATTTGTAAATTCATTTAGAAAGTATATATGATCTAAAACAAAACCATTAAGACACTTGGGCCATAAGGATATTGCTATAAAGGAAAAAGACTAGGCGTGGCACTGTAGGATCAGTTCTGGACTGTCAAACACATGGTTAGAAGTTCAGACCCACCATTTG
>NW_006409141.1:4561-6779 GCF_000296735.1 Chrysochloris asiatica
AGTTGACATACACCATAAAGTGAAAAAGAAAGTTTTATGAAGACATTAGGTGAAAATTTAAAATTTATCTATATAAATATATAAAAATCCAGAAAGACTACATATAAAGTTTTAACCCTGACTTTGTTGGGAACTGGAGAGTATCTGGGTATTAGAGAAAAGGAAAATTTTACTCTTTATCATTTCTTTATTTTAAAAAAATATTTTAATCTGAAAAGTTATGAATTTTTAGCTATTGCAAATAAGATAATAATGTACCTTGGTAGAGTAAAAATAAAGATTAATTGAATGAAAACAACAATACAATGGGCTATGTATAGTGAAACTGTGAAGTGTTCCCATTGTAGCACAAAAATATCAGGAAACTAGAGCCAATTTTCTGACTGTCAGGATTTTGTGACATCACAAGGCAATATTGAGATCCCTAAAATTTCAATTGAATGACCGACCACAAATATTTTAAAATACGTTGTTTTCTAATTTGCAAGAATGTTGGTGTCAGCATGGAAACAAGTTTTGCAAAATTAATTTATGGACCTGGTGTAAGTATTCTTTCAGAGAGCAGGTTTTGCAAGGAAAGCAAAGGGTAACAGATTTCCTAGAACAGTTCAATTGCAATCTTATCCACATTCCTGACACCACACTAATTTGCTTAGAGCAGTTAATTTCTTTATAAATGCCCAAGAGAAATAAGGCTAAAGGAAAAACTAAAGTAAAATAGAGACCAATCTACACACAGCTCAATCAGATTAGTTTTGCCTAATGCCTCAGGCTTTAAGTTGTGTTTTTTTTAACAGAGATTGAAGAAGCTTGGGCAATTTAAACCTGTTTGTCACCATTGCAAATATTCTAGTTCATTATTCACTGTGTATTCTTAACTGCATTCTTGATAATTAGATTGTATATTAAAATATGTAATGTTACAGTGCAAAAATATCCTGGGGGCCATGTCTGGCTTCCTTCATCTTCCAAATGAAAAAGGATGATAATCACAGCCATTGGTATCAGGCAAAGTCCACACATAGCTCACACACAAAACTCATGATTATGGGGTTTATTATAGAAGTTAACAAGGTGCAATTCAGGATCAGAAACAATTCAGAATACATCAGCTCTCTGAACTGGTTTTCTTCATCTCAGTACTCAGTAGAAAATCATATGATTTTCCTTTCAAAAAACAAACAAGCCAAAAATGTAGAAAATACAAAAAACAAGATTTTAAAGCATATGTCTTAATTTAGGGGCACTTTTTAAAACCTGTTGAGCTGATACTAACCCATAAGGACACATAATATAGAACAGAAATCTCTCATATATTTTCCAAGTAAGAAACCTTGAAGGAAGTAGACTAGCACAGAGAAAGGGTTGTTCCAATCTCTGAACTTTGAATTAGCAGATAACCACTAAACCACTGCACCCAATGCTTTCTTCCTTGAGCATCAATACCCAAAATAGTAATTTGAAACTTATAAATTGCTTTCATATTCTGGGAATTATCTCATGTGCAAATATCAGTTTTTGTATTCAGTGCTAAAAGCAATAAACTATTTCTCTCTCTCTCTCTCTCTCTCTCTCTTTGTTGTGTTATTGTGACTTTTTAAATGAATAGATGGAATTGAATTTCATTCAATTCAGTATTATATTATACAATATTCTAGGAAATTAAATGTGATAGACACTAATTCAAATTAGGAGCCCTGGGAGCTTAGAAGTTAAGAACTCTGATGCTACAAGTTAAGAATTCTAATCTACCAGTTGTTAAATAGAAGAAAAATATAGTATTCTGCTTTCATAAAGATTATAACCTAGGAAAACATATGGAGAATTTATTTTCTGTTTTAAGGAAACACTGAGTGTTAGAATAAATTCTAAGGAATTGGGATTCATTCTGAAATAACTAAGAGAAAACTGTGACTAGAATACAATGAGGATTTACCCATCATGTCCAGTTTTGTGACCTAACTCATAATCCATTTATTTTAATTTCTTCATGGTTTTTCCCTTCATTGACTTTATTTCTATATAAGCAGTTAACTGTACATATGTATATATATTATTGTTATTGTAAGTGCCATCGAGTTGGTTCTGACCCAGAGCTTAGGAACTTAGGAATCCCGAGGAGTAACTGGTGGGTTGAACTGCCAGCCTTGTGATTCAAAGCCCAGTGCTTATTTTATGGTGTCACACTATAGATAGATAGATAGATAGATAGATAGAT
>NW_006409141.1:7544-10118 GCF_000296735.1 Chrysochloris asiatica
TTTTCTTTAAAATGAGGTGTAATCCTTACCAAAGTCTATGCTCTTTAGTCTTCTTCAGTAAGTATTTTCCGTCCTCTTCACTTTCAGCAAGCAAGGTTGTATCGTTGCATAGAGCAGGTTGTTAATTATATATATAAGAAGAGAGAGAGAGTTGTTGTTAAGTGCCATTGAGTTGATTCTAACCATAGAGAATCTGAATAGGATTTACAAGTAGCAGCTGGTGAGCTTGAACTGCCCACATTGCACATTGCAATTCAAATGTATTTTCAGACTGGTGCATTAACCCACATCACCACAGATGTAAATATATATATTTACTGTAACTTACAGGTAGGTTGGATTATGAAAATCTATGGACAACATTGTGAACTATGAGTATTCTAGAACACTTAACTGTGCTCATGAGGAATCTGGACCTGGACCAAGAGAAGTTGTTCAAACAGAACATAGGAATACTGTATGGTTTAAAATTAAGAAAGGTGTATGACAAGCTTATATTCTTTTACCCTTTTTATTCAACCTGTATGCTGAGCAAACACTCTGAGAAGCTGGGCTATATGAATAAAAATGTGGCAACAGGACTGGAGGAAGACTCATAAACAACCTGCTATATGCAGATAATACAACCTTGCTTGATGAAAGTGAAGAGGATTGAAAATACTAACTGATGAAGACTAAAGAGCAAAGCCTTTGGTATGGTTTACATCTCAATGTAAAGAAAACAAATATCATTATCACTGGACAAATAAACAACATTCTTATCAATGGAGAAAAGATTGAAGTTGTCAAGAACTTTAATATTCTTGGATCAACTATCAACACCCATGGAAACAGTAGTCAAGAAATCAAACGACATATTGCATTAGGCAAATCTGCTGCAAAAGACCTTTTTAAAGTGTTGAAGAGCAAAGATGTCAGCTTGAGGACTAAGGTGTGCCTGTCCCAAGTCATGATATTTTCAATAACCTCATATGCATGTAAGACTGGACAGTGAATAAGGAAGACCATGGAATTGATGCTTTTGAGTTATGGTGTTGAAGGAGCATATTGAAAGTGCCATGGGCTGCCAAAAGAACCAACAGATCTGTGTTGGACAGAAGTGCAGCCAGAGGGCTCCTTTGAGGCCAGGATGGCCAAACTTCATCTCTCATACTGTTGGACATATTGTCAGGAGGAAGCAGTCACTGGAGAAGGAGATAATGTTTGATAAAGTGGAGGTTCAGAGAAAAAAGGATGATCCCCAGCAAGATGGATTGGCAAAGGGGCAACATCACTGGGCTGAAGCGTGGCAACAATTATGAGGTTGGCCCAAGACCGGACAGTGTTCATTCTATTGTACATAGGGTCACTATGAATCTATACCGACTCTACGGCACTTAACAACAACAACAGATAGCTTTTGTACACAGAAAATATTATTTTGAGGTTTTGTTTTTCTTTCTTTAACTTGATATCAGATTTATTAATTTCAAAATGAAAAACAAATGTTTGGAAAACAGATTCCAGTTGAACTTCTACACTAAGTCAGAATAAGGAGAGGAACACTACTTCTGAATTAATAGGCATTAAAAACTTTATGAATAATAATAAAACACTGTCAGCTCCAGAATATTGAATATTAAAACATGATGAAATGCACCAGAGTATTGTCATATACACTACTAGAATCTGACTCTCAAAATGTAACTGAGAAGGAGTTTCCTCCTCATAGAAGAGATGACCATAATGACATGAAAGAAGTTAAGCTTTCAGGACCTTCATTTTCTGATGGGACTCTACTGAAAATTAAGTGAAAGAGCTGCAAACATCCATTAACAATTTGAAAATAGAATGCATAATGTATATGACTCTAAAATTTGGAAGTTGTCAAAAATGAATTGAACAAAAATCAATATCATAGGCATTAGTGAACTGAAATAGACTGGTTTAGGCCAATTTGAATCAGATAATCACATGGTGTACTATGCCAGATATGACAAATTAAAGAAGAACGGGATCATGTTAATTCAACCAAAAGAACATTTCAAGGAGGAGGCGCTTGATGGTGGCTAGGGTGAAGGTGTAGTGAAGGTCACCGTCAACAATAACTCGGAATTCCAAGCAAGAAAGAGGCAGGACGTGGCTCCAAGTCTTGGACCCACAGAGATAGGAATAGTTTAAAAGTTTGAGGACTTATAGCCTGTGGAATTTGGAGCTGAGGTGGGAAATCACGTACTTTTGGATCTGCTGGCCAGGCACAGAGGCCTGAGGCCACATCCTGAGCTAATCCTGGTGGCAGGACGAAATAGGAGCAGCAGAGACACGGTGGAGGCACACCACAGGAACCTTAGAAAAGAAAGAGGAAAAATAAAAGGTGCACAGTATACTCTGCCGATTTTGTTTGGGTCCAATTTTATGTTTTTCTTTGGTGTAGGGTAATAGGTGCTCTCATGGTTTGCCCACCTACATTTGGTGAATAGAGGTAGGGGCTAGCCTAGTGGCCACGACCCACCCTCACCGCTGGCAGTTTCCTCTGCCAGGAACTCACACACACTCAGCCCAAACTGAGACGCGTATTTGGTCGGCCTTTTTGCA
>NW_006409141.1:29533-33436 GCF_000296735.1 Chrysochloris asiatica
AGAAGTTGGGTTCTATGAAGACAAACATGGCATCAGGGTTGGAGGAAGACTCATGGCTTTATGCATCATTTATATTTCATCCATAGAATCCTTTAACATTGCGTGTAAGAATTGATAGAATACGCACTAAAATGTTTCAACAAATTGATGCAGCACTGACAGCACCCACTTGTGTATGCTCAGAAAATTGGGTGATACTTACTTGGCCAACAGATTAGAAGGCATCCATGTTTGTGTCCATTCTAAAGTAAGGTGGCCCAACAGAACATGGAAATCATCAAACAATCTCATAAAATCTCGTCCATCTAAGACTTTGCTGAATAAAATTTCAAAAACAATAGGAGTGAGTTCCTCAAATTGTAGCAATTTGCACTTGTTTCCTTTATCAATCTTTTTTTATTTTCCTCTAGTAGAATTCTTATCATCAAGCCACTGAAGCTAGGTCAAATGTGTACTCTACAAGTTTGGGCATTCTTGTTTGTCTTCCCTCACTTCATATCAACTGGATGCTTCACTCTGAATTCTAGCCTTCCGTGGCTATGTCCTTTTCCATTGGCTCAGGATTCTCCAGGTCTCACCGTACTTCGGACCAACCAATCCTTCTTTTCCCTCTCATTTGAGGCTGAACCATTGGACCAAACAGCCCTTCCTTTCTCCCTCTCATCTTGAGGCTGAGCCGTTTTGAGACACTGTTCAGTTTTAAGCATTTCCTGTTGTCTCTTTCCCCTTCTTAGATCCTGTGCACTGTGTTTTTGTTTTGTTTGTTTGTTTAAGTTTTTGTTGTGAATTACGTGATAGTTTATATGGGAGAACATTAACTTTACTTTACATTAATCCTATATTATGTTTGGTAAGGTAAAGGGCCAGAGAAAAAGTGAAAGATCCCCAGCAAGATGGATTGGCAAAGTGGCAACATCAATAGGTTCAAGCGTGGCAACAATTGTGAGGTTGGCCCAGGACCAGGCAATGTTTTGTTCTGTTGTTCATAGTGTTGCTGTGAGTCAGTACAGACTCGATATCACCTTACAACAACAACAACACTATTTACATATCACAAATTGTTAATGAGTCCTTCTCCAATCCTGATGCCATGTTTTTCTTGTCTTCTTAATGACCCTTTGCTTTATTCCTGTATGATGGTCTTAATATCATTTCACAATTTTTCTGGTGTTCAATCTTTATTGTGTGATGTATCAAATCAGCTTCTCAAATTATTTGTTCAGCATACAAATTAAACAAGTATGATGAAAGAATAAATCCTTGTTCACACCTCTCCTAAGTTAAAACCATTCAGTGTTCCCTTTTTCTGTTTCTTGGTCAATGAACATGTTCCTCATGAGCACAGGAATACTTATAATTCACAATGTTGTCCATAGCTTGTCATGATCCACACAATCAAAATCCTTTGCATATTCAATATAGCACAGGTAAGCATCTTTCTGGTATTCTCTGCTTTCAACCAAGATCCATCTGACATCAGCGATCATGTCCCTCATTTCGCATCCTTTTCTGAAACTAGCTTGAACCTCTGGAATTTTTCTGTCAATGTATATTTGCAGCCATTTTTAAATTACCATTAGTAAAACTATACACACAGAGGCTATCAATAATATTGTCTGATGACTTCCTCATTCTTTAAGGTCACCTGTCTTTGGAATGGGCACAGATGTGGATCTTTTACAGCCAGTTGGCCAGGTAGTTGACTTTCAAATCTCTTGTTATAGATAAGTGAGTGCCTCCAATACTGCATGAGTTTGCTAAAGATTTCAATTTGTATTCAATCAGTTCCTTGTGCCTTGTTCTTTGCCAATGCCTTCAATGCACCTTGGCCTTCTTCTTTCATGATCATTGGCACTTGATCATATGCTACCTCCTGAATTGGTTGAACATAGACCATTTCTTTTTGGGACAGTAGCTCTGTGTTTTCCTCCCATCATCTTTTGATATTCTCTGAATCATCTAATAAATTTCCCAGAGAACCCTTCAATACCGAATGTCGAGACTTGAATTTTTTTTCTTCAGTGCCCTCAGCTTGGTAAATTCTGAGTTGTTCTTCCCTTTCAGTTTTCCAACTCCAGCTCTTTGAACGTTTAGTTGTATTTGACTTAGTCTTCTCGAGCTGACATTTTAAATTTTCTGTTCAGTTCTTGTACCTCCTGACTTCTCCCATTTGCTTCAGTATCTCTACGCTGGAGAGCAAGTTTCAGAGCATTTTCTGATATCCATTTTGGTGTTTTCCTTCTTTCTTGTCTTCTTAATGACCTTTTGTTTTATTCCTTTATGATGTTCTTAATATCATTCCATAACTTTTCTAGTCTTCAGTCTTTATTGAATAGTGTATCAAATCTGTTCTTCATATGATCTCTAAATTCAGGAGAGATATATTCAAGGTCATACTTTGGCTCTTGTGGACTTGTTTTCAGTTTCTTTCGGCATCAGCCTGAATTTGCATATGAGCAATTGATGGTCTGTTTCACAGTCTGCCTCTGACCTTATTTTGGCTGATGATACGGAGCTCTTCCTCTGTCTCTTTCTACTGTTGTAGTTAATTTATTTTTGTATATTCCATTTGATGAGGTTCATGTATATAGTCATCTTTTATGTTGTTTAAAAAAGGTATTGTAATGAACTAATCATTTGTCTTGAAAAATTCTATCATGTGCTTTCTGGCATCATTTCTATCACCAAGTTCATATTTTCCAATCACTGATCCCTCCTCTTTGTTTCCACTCTTTGCATTCCAATCACCAGCAATTATAAGTACATATTGTTTGTGTGTTTGATCAACTTCAAACTGAAAAAGTTGGTAGAATTCTTCAATTTCATCATCACTGGCTTCAGTGGTTGGTGCATAAAAATTGATGATAGTGGTACTAACTGGTCTTCCTTGTATTTCATGAATGATCTTGTACTTCAAGAATGATCTTGTTGTGTGCTTTTTGATTATGAATGTGACACCATTCCTCTTCAATTTGTCATTACTGACATTTTAAACCAAGTGATTGTCAGATTCAAAATATCCAGGAGCAGTTCATTTCAGCTCATTTGTGCTTAGGATATTGATGTTTATGTGTCCCATTTCATTTTTGGAAATTCCCAATTTTCCTAGATTCATACTTCATACATACCATGTTCTGATTATTAATGGATGTTACCGTTGTTTTTTCTATATTTTTAGTTGTTCCCCACCAACATATGTAAATCCTGAGGGCTCTACTCCATTCATTTCATGGTCAACTCTGCTTTGAGGAGGCAGTTCTTTTCCAGTCATATTTGGAGGGCCTTCCAACTTGAGGGACTCATCTTCTGGCACTATGTCTGGTAGTGTTCCACTGCTATTCATAGGTTTTCAGTGACTAAATATTCAGAAGTAGTTCATCTCCTCTCTTCCTAGTCTGTTTCATCTAGAATCTTAATCTAAAACCTGTCCAACATGGCTTACCAAGCTGGTATTCAAAATACCTGTGGCATAGCTTCCAGAATCACAGCAACACACAAACCCCCACAGTATGACAAACAGACAAATGAGTGGTGGGTAGTTCAGATCTGACTTTAGTAATGCACAAACAGAAGACATATTAAAACTTCAGAGTAATACAGTGGATAAATAAATAAATAATTTATTTCTTCCTTTGGACTACCTTTCTTTAGAATGGGCACAAGTATTGATCTGTTTTGATTGGCTGACCATGAGAACTTCTTTCAAATTTCTTTGCACAACTTAGTGAGTTTCTTCACCATTGAATCAGTTTGTTGACATATTACAATTTCAATTCTGTTGCATTTTAGAGTCTTGTTTTTTGCCTTTAGTTCTCTTGGTTCTTAATCTTAAGGTACCTATTGAAATATGTAAACTTTGATCAATTCTGTTTAGTACAATTAGTCTGTGAATTCCTTCCATCT
>NW_006409141.1:33935-36146 GCF_000296735.1 Chrysochloris asiatica
GACCCCATGCACAGCAGAACGAAACAATGTCCGATCCTGGGCCAACCTCACTACTGCTGCCACACTTGAGTCCACCAATGATGCCACTTGGCCAATCCATCTCGTTAGAGGTCTTCCTCTTTTTCTCTGCTACCACTCAGATAAAAGAACCAGAAATGGTGTGTGTACTTGGGACCTCTGGAACCTGAAACTCCTAGATCCAGAAGAAAATTGATGCACTAGGTTACAAAGACAATTCAATATCTCTGGATACTAAGAAATCATTTTTGCCTTTGAATATGATATGATTTCTCATGAGCATAAAATATCTACTTAAAAATATAACTACTTTGTATTATACCAAAATTAACTTGTCAAAATAAACACTGATTCTGATTTTTGTATATAATACTGAAATTTAATGGAAAAATAATCTGCATATATTATTTTGGTGTTAGTATTAATAAATCTTTCAAGATATTTTTTCTTCTTTTAAACTGACTGTTTTGATTTGTATAGACTGTGAAGGTTTTGTACAGTCTTTTGCAATCAATCAATAAAATCATTTTTCCATTATTTAAACCAGTCTATTCCTGAAAAAAATATTGATATCTAAGTCAATTCTGCCTCTGAATACTTGTAGCTGAGCTTGAATATGTTTTTTAAATTATATTGGTTATATTTATTTATAAGGGGAAACGTTGCAAGTTTTTGGGTAGCATTATTAAATACTTAAACAATTTTTTTTTTTTATATAGCATAAGGGGTGATATTTTTAAAAATTCACTATATTCATTACAATACAACTCTAATCCATTCAGTCAACCTCAGGAAAAATACTGTAAATGAATCATTACCTTCACTGTCAGAGGCGGGAGGGAAAGGAGTCACTGATTAGTTCCATCAAAAAACAAAGGCAAAATATATTTCTCAGTTTTCCGAATGGAGAATGACTCAAATCTGGTGGGCAATATATTCTTTTTCCTGTCTCCTGTGTAACAAACAGAACTCTAGTTACTCACTATGAGTCTGGATATTATATTTTTTTTTTTTTCTTATTTGCTCTGCATGTTGTTTCTAAGTGCTGTCCAGTCATTTCTGACTCATAGCAACCTGTATAGGGTTTCTATGGAGCATCTAATGAACTTGAACTGCTGACCTGTGGTTTAAGCCTACTTGCAGTCCATCAGCATACATTTTCATGTTGTTTCATGTCACACACTATAAATTTAAGCATGAAACTCCCACCTCACAACTTGAGTTTGCATCACTTTAAAGTTTTCTTTAGGATATTTAAAAATTGTCTAATTTTCTTCTTCCACCATTAGTCTGTCAGTTTGTCATACTGTGGTAGCTTGCGAGTTGCTGTGATTCTTTAAGTTATGCCACCAGCATTTTAAATACCAGCAGGGTCACCCATGGTGCACAGGTTTCAGATGAGCTTCCAGAAATAGGCAGACTAGCAAGAAGGAGTGATGAGCTACTTCAGAATATTTAGTCACTGAAAACCTTATGAATATCAGAGAAACTCTGTCAGATAGACCACCACAAAATGAGCCCCTCAGGTTAGAAGGCACTCAAATTGCAATGAGGGAAGAGCCTCCTCCTCAAATTATTGCTGACCATGATTATGTGAACGGAGGAAAGCCCATGGGAGAAAACCCTGCAGGACCTTCATTTGTTGATGAGGCACAACTCAAAATGAAGACAAACAGTTGTATGAATCTGGGAAAATTAGAAGTTGTCAAAAATGAAATGGAACACATAAACATCGATATCTTAGGCATTTATGAGCTGAAATGGATTGGTACTGGCCGTTTTGAATCTGATGACCACATAGTTTAGTATGCAAGAAATGACAGATTGAAGAGGATTGGTGTTGCAATCATTGTCAAGAAGAACATGTCCAGATAAGTCACGAGGTATAACACTGTCTGTGATAGGATAATATCCAAGTGCCTACAAGGAATCCCAGATTATAGCACTATCATTCAAATTTATGCATCAACCACTAAAACCAGTGAGGATGAAATAGAAGAAGTCTACCAAGTTCTTCAATCTGAAATTGATTAAACATGCAATCAAGATGTATTGATCATTGCTGATTTTTGGAATGCAAAAGTTGGGAGCAGACAGGAAGGATCAGTAGTTGGAAAATATGGCCTTGGTGATAGAAATGATGCTGGAGCATGCATGCTAGAATTCTGCAAAATCAATCATTTGCTCATTTCA
>NW_006409141.1:37699-39393 GCF_000296735.1 Chrysochloris asiatica
TTGCTGAAAGTGAAGAGGACTTAAAACATTTAACTGATGAAGATCAAAGAGCACAGCCTTCGGTATGGATTACATCTCAATGTAAAGAAAACAAAAATTCTCATCACTGGACCAATAAACAACATTCTTATCAATGGAGAAAAGATTAAAGTTGTCAAGGATTTGATTCTTCTTGAATCAACTATCAACACTCACAGAAGCAGCAGTCAAGAAATCAAATGACATATTATATTAGTCAAATCAGCTGCACAATACCATTTTAAATTGCTGAAGAGCAACGATGTCATGTTGAGAACTAAGGTGTGCCTGACCCAAGCCATGATATTTTCAATAACCTCATATGCATGTGAAATCTGGACAGTGATTAAAGAAGACCTTTGAAGAATTGATGCATTTGAGTTATAGTGTTGGAGGAGAATATTGAAAGTGCCATGGGCTGCCAAATGAACCAATAGATCCATTTTGAAGAAGTGCAACCAGAGTGCTCTTTGGAGGCCCAGATGGCCAAACTTTGTCTCTCATAGTTTGTACATATTGTCAGGAGGTACCAGACACTAGAGAAGGATATCATGTTTGGTAAGGTGGGGGATCAGAGAAGGAGAAGACCCCCAACGAGATGGATTGGACAAGTGGCAGCACTGATGGACTCAAGCATGACAACAGTAGTGTAACTGGCTTAGGATCAGGCAGTGTTTCACTGTGCTGTACATAGGGTCGCTATTAGTTGGTATCAACTCGATGGCACCCTACAACAACAATTTTCTTCTTAATTATATGATTGCAGTATATAAATAACTTTTCTTTATTTTCCTACACAAATGTTAAAAGAAGCTTCCTATAATTGACCCAGACATTGTTTCCTGAAAGAAATGCAACACTATATTTAAAGAAAAAAAGGAGCCTATTTATGTCTGAAAAAATTGATATTTGCTTCTGTGTGAAAGAGGCAAAAATTTATTATTATTTTATCACATCAGTTGTCTTATAAAACTAAATTTTTATTCATATCATTCAATAAACTTATTATATAATTCTAAATATAATAACGAATTTACCAATTGGGAAGTTTTTAACTGCAGATTTTCACCTTTTCCCATATTGACACATTGCAATAACAAACTATAGTAAACATCTTCCAATACGTGGTGGTTGGTGGTTATGTGCTGTGGAGTCGGTTCCAACTATAGAGACCCTGTCCAGGATTTCCGAGGCTGTAAATCTTTACGGGAACAGAAAGCCTCATCTTTCTTCTGCAGAACAGCTGGTAGTTTCAAACTGCCAACCTTAAGGTTCACAACCCTATTCGTAACCACTAGGCTACCAGAGCTCCTTTGTGTAGTAGCCAATTTTCTAACTACAGTGTTTCAGAATATTTAGACAAAGACTAGAATATTGAGATGTGTAACACCTAATATTGAGGTAAGTGAAAGAGAGACAAAAGTTCCCAATTTTAAAAATATATATTATTTATATAAGACAAAAGGCTCAGTAAGTATCCTAAAGCAAAGATGAGAAGATTGCTGGAGTGGGGTGGGGGGCAAACTTATTAATGGAAGTAGAATAATTCACTAGAGTTGAAATAATGTTACTGTTGATACCATATGGAAAATGAAGTCAATGTAATTGAACAATATGTATAGAAATTATCAAATGTTAAATTATTAAATTTACTGTGCAAACTTCCACCAAAAACA
>NW_006409141.1:40413-41654 GCF_000296735.1 Chrysochloris asiatica
TTCTGCTCCTGTATAGATTTACAGCCTCGGAAACCCTGCACAGGGTCACTATGAGTCAGAACTGACACCATGGCATACAACATCATTATATATATATATATAATGAGAGAGAGAGAGAGAGTCCTGGTAGCATAATGGGTTATAAGCAGATCTATTAACCACTAGGTTAGCAGTTGGAATACATCAGCCACTCCACAGGAGAAAGATGTTACATATATATCTTCAAATGATAAAGACAAGTCATAAAAGAGTTTATGGCAACTTCAAGTACTGAATTTAACATACAATATAAGGTGGCCACCATGAATTTGACAATCATATTAATCACATTTTTACTATATATTACTCTGGGAACAACAAACTGAAGAGGAATGGTTTTGCATTTTGAAAGTATAATGCTGAGTGTGATAGGATAATATGCATGTGGTCTTCAAGGAAGACTAGGTAATATAAATCTTATTCAAATTTACACACCAACCACTAAAGCCAGTGATGATGAAATTGAAGAATTCAGTGAACTTCTTCAGTCTGAAATTGATTTAAAAATACAATCAAGATGCATTGGTAATTACTGGTGATTGAAATGCAAATTTGGAAACAAAGAAGGAGGATAAATTGTTGGAAAATATAGACTTATGATCAAAATGATGCTGGAGATCACATGATAGAATTTTGTCAGAGCAATTACTTATTCATTGCAAATATCTTTTTTAAAACAACATAAAAGACGACAACATACATGGTCCTCAAAAGAGGGAATAAACACATAGAAATTGAAATACATCTATGGAAAAAAAATGAAGGAAAGAGACATATTCATACTATGAACATACTAGGAGGAAGGTCCATAATGTTCAGCAAAAAAGACAAAGATACCCAAATAGATGGACTAGTACAGTGGGAGCAGCAATAAGTTCAAATGTAGCCATGATTGTGAGGTTAGCCTAGAATGGAAAGTGTTTTTTTCTGTTGTGTATAAGGTTGACATGCGTTAGTGAGTTAGTACAGACTCAATAGCACCTAATGGCAACAACTTGGAAAGAGACAGTGGAAACATTCTATATCACGTGACAAAACAAGGCCAAAGACAGACTGTGGAACAGACCATCAATTGTTCGTATGCAAGTTAAGGATAAAGCTGAAAAAAAAAAAATGAAAACAAGTCCACAAGAGCCAAAATATGACCTTGAACACATCCCTCCTTAATTTAGAGACCACCTGAAAAGAGATTTGATGAATTA
>NW_006409141.1:42694-54784 GCF_000296735.1 Chrysochloris asiatica
CATTTTAATGAACTTGATGGTAGGATTATTCCCCCCTGCTTCTTCTGAGATAGTTCTTTTTATATCCATGCTAGAGTTTAACTTTTTTTTTCTAATTACATTAGTTTTTTAGCATCCACAGCTGAGTCGTGTCATTCTATTAGTATCTTCTCCCACTCTTCTTACACAGATCCGTAAGGAAAAATTACTTGGTGAGAGTTATAAATACTAACTCTAGCAAAGACAGTAAATAAGTCTGCAGGTCACCTGCTGAATCATCTAGCTGCTGTCCCCATAAAATCTGCTAGATTAGCTTTCCCAATATTATTTTAATGAGAAGCACACCCATGAAAGCTTTTATGTCAGTCCTGGCATACCTTTATCTGCCTCCGTTATAGATATCTGATTTTCAAAATGCTCATCCTATAAATTCATTGGCTGGGAAGAGCAGTTAATACCACTATTATTCAAATTTATGTACCAACCACTAAAGCCAGTGAGGATGAAATAGAAGACTTCTACCAACTTCTTCAATCTGGATTTGATCAAACATGGAATCAAGAATTATTGATCATTACTGGTGATTAGAATAAAAAGTTTGGGAACAAAGAGGCAGGATAAGTAGAAAATATAGCCTTGGTGAGAGAAATGATGCTGTAGATTGCATGATAGAATTTTGCAAGACCTATAGCTAACGAGATAGATTGACCAGGTGGCATCATTGATGGACTCAAGTGTGGCAGCGGTAGTGAGGTTGGCCCAGGATTGGACATTGTTTCGTTCTGCTGTGCATGGGGTCACTATGAGTCAGTTCCAACTCGATGCCACCTGACAACAACAACAATAGCTTCTTCATTGTGAAACCTTTCTTTAGACAGCAAAAGAGATGATTATACACATGGGCCTCACCAGATGGAATACACAGAAAGCAAATTGACAACATCTGTGGAAAGAGATGATGGAAAAGCTCTATCTTATCAGTCAAATCAAGGCCAAGTTCCAAGATTGTGGAACAGACTATCAATTGCCCATATGCAAATTCAAAATGAAGCTGAAGAAAATGAAAACAAGTCCATGACAGCCAAAATATAACCTTGAATATATTCCACCTGAATTTAGAGATCATTTGAAGAATAGATTTGATACATTAAACACTAAAGACAGAAGACAAGAATAGTTGTGGGAAGACATCAAGAATATCATACATGAAGAAACCAAAAGTCATTAAGAAGACAAGAAAGAAGGAAAAGATCAAAATGGACTTCAAAAGAGACACTGAAACTTACTCTTCAATGTAGAGATGCTAAAGCAAATTGTAGAAATAAAGAGGAAAAGAGCTGGACAGAAAAATTCAAAGATCAGCTTGAGAAGTAAAAAATCATGTACTTTTGAATCTGCCGGACTGGGCTTGGAGGCCTGGAGACAACATATTGGGCAAGACCAAACAATAAGACAAACGGGGGAGCAGAAACACCATGGAAAAATGCCATGGGAACCTTGGAGCAAAGGTGGACTTTGTCAGTTTTGCTTTGTTCTGATTTTCTCCTCTTTTTTATTTTTTATTTTTTTTGGTGTCTGGTCATAAGCATGCCCACTGTTTGCCAACTTCCATTCAGGTGACTACAGGGGAAGCCTGAGCGAGTGAACACCCCCCCACCCTCACCACTAGTGGATTCTTCTGCCAGCACACAGATGCTCTTTCCAAGAGCAGGCCCTGAAGGCTTTTTGCTTGTCTGTCTTTTGTTTTTTTAAAATGGGAAAGGGCAGTACAGGACTGTAGAGAGGTAAAGAGAATTTAAAAACAAATCAGGCCAAAAATTAAATTAAAGCATGAGGTATAGCATAACAACCAACACTGGCATCCTGAAATCTCTCAGGCAGCTTTGAAAGCAAGAAGCTGAAGAGAGGACCTTAAAGTCATACTCATATTAGGCTACAGATTTTTTTTTTCCTTCTTTGTCCCTCTCCTTTTTCTGTGATTATAGACTGCAGTATTCAGTCTAGTTTTTGTTGTTGCTGGATTTTGTTTGTTTTTTTCTCTTGTCTTTATTTTTTGCTGGTGCTTTTTTGCTATTATATGCCCCCCTTTGACCTTTGGAGGAATCTTTGTCTCCATAAATTACACAAGAAGAGACAGCAACTGCTGCCATATAGACCAGTTACTATTACACTCTATAAAACACCAAAACACAGGCAAAAACCAATACCAATTACAATATACCAGGAAAACAGACAACACCTGTGAAAGTTACTCTGAGCTAAGCAATAAGAAGAGTGAAAAGGGAAGCCCACATCCTGATCACATCTCACTGGAAACAAGCAGAAAGCATAAAAAATACCAAAATACATACTCAATTAAGTATTAAGGCCACAGATAAATACAAATCATATCCAAGAAGCAACAGCAGATGACCATATTAGCACATGTCTAGAAACAAAAGAAAATGTCTGAGAAAAATGACCTAGAGGGAGACCTGGACTCCTTTCTGGATGGAGGGCTACAAAGGCAAGGAGTGACTGGCTTACATGCTTTCAAAAGGGAAGCTAGATTCATAAGGCATGGAGGAAGGTAGAATCTCCATTGAGTATTATACAATCTGTCTAGGCGAGGCTGATGAAATGAAATCCAGAGGGATCTCTTGTGATACAATAGTGAATAATTGTTTTCTGGACTGCCTGTGAGGGTTGGAATTATAAAGGTAGATTTTTTTTAGCAAGGAAGGGAGTGATTATCTTTTCAGCTTAGGAGCGGAGATCCGTGGGACCATCAAGGGAGAAAAGCGGAGAGTGGGACACTACCCAGAGAAGCAGTGATGCCTGAGATGGAGGCAGAGATGATGACGTGGAGAGATGGAGCTGTTGGGGACTGTAGACACAGAGAGGAAAAGGGGCTGTGTGCTGATGACCAGGGACATGTTTGCTTGTAGTGTATACCCTTTGGATGTTTGATGATGCATGGAGAGGATTGTAACCATAGCAATGAAATGATATACTATAGGATTAATGTAAAACTAATGTTCTCCCGTGTAAACTATCACATAATTCACAATAAAACATTTTTTAAAAGAAGAAGAAATCAAACGACGTATTGCACTAAGCAAATCTGCTGCACAAGACCTTTTAAAGTATTGAAGTGCAAAGATATCCACTTAAAGACTAATGTGAGCCTTACCCAAGTCCTGGTATTTTCAATAACTTCATATTCATGTGAAATTTAGACAGTGATAATGAAGACTATTGAAAAATCGAAGCATTTTATCTACAGTGTTTGAGGAGAATATTAAAAGCATCATGGGCTTCTAAAATAATAAACTAATAGGTTTTGGAAGAAGTATTTTCAGAGTGTTCTCTGGAAGCCAGGATGGCCAAACTTGGTCTCTCAAACTTCAGACATATTATCAGGAGTAACCAATCTCTGGAGAAGGATATCTTATTTGGTAAAATAGAGGGTCAGAGAAAAACAGGAAGACCCCACCAAAATATTTTGGCACAGAGGCAGTAGCGATGGGCAAAAAAGTAGCAACGATTGTGAGGCTGGAGTTGGACCAGGCAGTGTTCTGTTCTGTTGTGATAGGGTCGCTCTGAGCCAGTGCCAACTGGATGGTACATAACAAAGACAGCAACAGTTTGTTGTTTGTACATTGAGTTAGGGAAATCTGTGCCCTTCAGAGAAAATCCCCTTCTTGGACTGAAATTTAAAGGCAGTCATTGTACAGAGAGCTTGATGTGCTCTTTGTGGTAAACCCCTTGGGTCCATTTGGTGAGTTGAAGCTGGGGTAGTGCAGTAATGAAAGTATAGCTTATGAGAGAAGAGGAAGTGTTGGCTGGTCTAAAAATTAGGTACTTTTGTAGACTTCTGTGTCTGTGAGTATCCACCAAGCTCAGTCAGGCTAGGGGTAAGATAGAAAATCTGAAGCATCTGATTAGCTTTTTTGAAGTACAGAGAGTTCAGCTATTATCCACCTGAATGGTAAATATTGAATTGACCAGAACCAATCCTTAATATAGAGAGAAATGTTTTATTCCTGTGAACTGGTGCAAACTTCCCTGATTTTTTTGGCTTGCTCTGGACTGGACTTTGCCTGTGAACTCAGATGTCTTCAGTTCCAATAGATATTAAACATACGGCACAACAAGGAACATGCTTGTCTCCAGAATACTGGATTGATCGCTGTTGTTGTTAGGTTTTTGAATTATCTTCCACAAAATTTTGCTCATATAGCATATTGAAGTTATTGTCCTATGATTTCTACCTTTTGTTGATTCATCTCTCTTTGGAATGGACACAAATATGGATCTGTTTTGGCCAGTTGGCCATCTTGGCATAGATGAGTGAGTACCTACTGTGCTTCATCAATGTGTTGAAACATTTCAATCTATATTACATCAATTCCCAGAGTCTTGTTCTTTGCCAATTCCTTCAACTTCAACTTCTTCCTTCAACACCATTGGTTCTTGATCATATGTTACCTCTTCAAATGGATAAACATCAACATCTCTTTCTGGTACAGTGACTGTGTATTTCCTCCATCTTCTTTTGGTGCTTTCTGCATCATTCACTATTTTGCTGATAAAATCCTTCAGTCTTACAAGTTGATGCATACTTTTTTTTTCATTATTTCACTCAGCATCAGGAATGCTGGGCGTGTTCTATCCTTTTGGCTTTCTAAAACCAGTTATTTGAATATTTCATTAAAATTCTTGACTTTCTCTTCAAGAGCTGCCTTTCAAGTTTTTTAGTCAGCTCTTGTACCTCCTCATTTATTCAATTTGCTTTAGAATCTCTATCCTGGAGATCAAATTTCAAAGTCTCTTCTGACATTCACAATGGCCTTTTCCTCTTTCTTCTATTCTTAATGACCTCTTGCTTCCGTCCTATATGATATTCTTATATAATATGATAATCATATCACAACTCTTCGAGTTTTCAGTCTTTAGTCTCTAATGCATCATATCTATTCTTAGGTGCTCTCTAAATTAATGTGTGATATGTTTAAGGTCATATTTTCACATTTGTGGACTTGTTTTAATTTTCTTCAACTTCAACTTGAATTTGCAAATGAACAATTGTTGGCCTCTTCCACATTCTGTCTCTTGTCTTTTTTTGGTTGATGAAATGCAGCATTTCCAATGTGTGTTTCCACAGATGTAGTCAATTTGATTTCTGTATATTCCATCTGGTGAGGTCCATGAGTGTAATAATATTTTATGTTGCTTATAAAAAGGTATTTGCAATGAAAAAGTCATTGGTCTTGAAAAGTTATGTCATGCAATCACCAGGATCATTTTTATCACTAAGGCCATATTTTCCAACTTCTGATCCTTCCTCATGGTTTCCAATATTTTCATTCCAATCAACAGTAATTATCAATATATCTTGATTACATGTTTGATAAATTGCAGACTGAAAAAATTGGTAGCATTCTTCAATTTCATCATTACTGGCTTTGGTGGTTGCTGCATAAATTTGAATAATAGTGATATTGACTAGTTTTCCTTTTAAGGATATTATCCTTTCACAGATAGCATTGTACTTCAAGACAGATGTTGACATTCTTTTTTATGATGATTGTGATATCATGCCTGTTTAATTTGTCATTCCCCGCATAGTAAACCTGGTGATTGTCAGATTCAAAATGGCCAACTCCAGTCAATTTCAACACAATGCCTAGGATATCAATGTTTATAGTTTCCATTTCATTTTAGACAACTTCCAACCTTAAGTAGATTTCCTGTTCAGATTATTAAAGGATGTCTCCAGCTGGTTCTGCTCATTTTTAGTTGTACCCCATCAGAAAATGAAGGTCCTGAAAGTTTTTCTTTAATTGCATAAGCACTATCAACTCTAAACTGAGGAATCAGCTCTTTCCCATTTGTGTTTTGATTGGCTTCCAATCTGAGGAGCTCATCTTCTGGCACTATATTTAACAATATTCTATTCCATTAATCATGATTCAATACTCAGTAATCTGGTGATAACAGTGTTCCACTGTCATTCATAAGGCTTTTAGTGACTAAATTTTCAGAAGTAATCCATCTCTCATTCTTTCTAGTCTGTCTTAATGTATAAACTCAGCTGACATCTATACAATGTGGATGACCCTTCTGGTATTTAAAATACCTATGAAAGAGCTTGCAGCATCATAGCAACACACAAGCCACCACAGCATTACCATCTGACAGACTGCTTATTTGAAATTCAAAATGCTAGTTGTTTTTTCATTCTGTAGGTCATTCCTTCACAGGTAAATCTTTCTCTCAGGAGTTCTCAGTGAGCCTCAGGTTTAAACCAAGGACCAGAACTTTACAAAGGCTTAAAACAAAATCTGAAAGTCGGCTTACAAGCTTTCTATAATGGTTTGGTACTGTCGGTTAATGCACAGTTCTGCGAAGTTGGATTGAACCACAAGGTAGGTTGTTCAAATTCACCAGCTGTTCCTCAGAAACCCAGGGTAACTATGGGTCAAAACCAACTCAACAGCACTTAACAACAACAAAACAAAACATAATGAAAGTATCAAATAATTATTCCTATCACATAAGCATAGGCTCTTAGGCATCTGGCTGGCTGAGTGTATCAAGTACACCCTTTCCTCCTATTATGCATCTTATTTAATCAGTCAGGCTTTTGCCTAAGTGAACCTAATAGCAGAGTTTCTCCTATCATTTTCAGCATAACGTCTCTTGCATTCCTTTCACACATTACTGGTAACAATAAGAAAAGTAACCATTTAGGAATAAAAAGTTTCATTTCCTAGGCCACTTTGTTTTTTGTTTTTTGTTTTTTTTCTCTTGCAAAGTCCCATATTTCCATGAGTGGGGAGCTGTTGCAATGAATTTCACTTCTGACATCAGACTGCATAAAACGATGACAATCCATTTCTTCTACATTACTTTCCAGTTTGATAATTCATTGTAATGTCAACATAGAACTCAGGCACTATTCACAGTTATAGGATTTATTAGAGAAGCTAATAGGTTACAATTTGGGGTAATGTTTAGGATACAATTTCCTTAGTAAGTGTCGGGGACCCGCCTTGACATAGGGGTTCGGTTCACGAGGAGAGGATACCTGACGGCGATTGCAATATATCAAGAATACACAGAAAGACAGAAAGGAGACAAAGAGAGAGACAATGAGGCACCCCAAAACCAGGGTGGATACATCACTGGTGGGCAGGCTTGGGACTACAGGCATCATGGCCTCTGCAGGCAGCAACTCACTGCCCTGCAATCTTTACTGCATGCCTTCCAACCAGTAATGCACTGCGATCTTTACTCCATGCCCTCCAACCAGTAATGCACGCCTGGGGAGGTTCGGGCCTCTGTTTTATTTAGGGGAGGAGCTTCACACCAAGCTGAGAGAGACTTAGGTAAGGTACAGCTAACATCAGTACTTTTCCAGACATTCAGGTAACTTTACATCGTACTTCACTGGTTCGAATCCCAGGCCAGCAACTTGTTTTCTCAGGCTCAATTAACATATCTATAGCCCCTGAGCTAAGTTGGGGGAAGGTGAGAGTAATGACAAAAGCTTGGGCGGAGTCCTGCTGCTTCTGCTTCCTGAGCCAGGTCTGCAGGAGGACTCCAGATGCCCAGGTGAATGGGCTGCACCTGGAAAAGGATTAGGGAGGATGGGTTCTTTGTCTATAGAACAAAGAACCGAGAAGTAGCTAAGATATTTTTAGTTAATCCTTTTGGAGAAAGGCTTAACACTTAACTTTGCAACCTTTAGTCTCGGCTTTAGGAAAATATCACATTTATCTGTGGATTGTCAAAGGCTCCGTGTATTAATTTAATATATATACCTGAATATTAATATGAAAGCAATTTGCCATTAACTGCCAGTGGCCTCATTTGTTACACTCGGCCCTAGAGGGCCTCGAACCTCTGACTAGTCTTACATGGTCTGCAACAAGTAAGAACAGCTTCTCCTCAGTTGTGCCCACAAACAGGTCTCTCTGTCCAGCCAATGTTAAAAACTCTTATAGGTCTGATAAGCAATGTCCAAAGAACACACCATTCCACCAAAAATCTCAGCCTGAAGGCCATCAGCTCTAATTCCATAAGTAAACAAACCTAGATCCACCAGTTAAGTGTCTGAAGGTACTTCATTATGCAAGCAAATTTCCTGCCCAAAGTCATTCAACTTTACTTGCTCCATGGGCTGTGAAGCCCATCACTCTCTTCCATGATCTTGTTCTTCATTTGTCTGCTTCTGTTCTATGACTACTCCTTTGGTACTCCTCTGAAACAATTTTCTTTCTCTTAATCAGGTAGATTCAATGTGCAGGAATCTCTGGATTTAAAGGACATGTTCCACTTCTGGCTCTTCTTTGATGGTCATGTGAACCCCCAATGTTTATTTCACCATACATATTCAGTCTCTAGGCTAAGCACATAATCTGAGAAGTGGGATTATATGAAGAAAATGTGGTATAAGGATTGTAAGGATATATATTAACAATATGTGATATGCAGATGCTAAAATCTAGATTATTGAAAGTGAAAAGGACTTAAAATATTTACTGATGAAGATCAAAGACCACAGACTTCAGTGTAGGTTGCATCTCAATGTAAAGAAAACAAAAATCCTCATCACTGGACCAATAGACAACATCCATATAAATGGAGAAAGGATGTAAATTGTCAAGGACTTCTTTTGGCTCAGCTCAACCATCAACACTTAAGGAAGCTGCACTCAAGAAATCAAATGGAATACTGCATTATGCAAATCTACTGAACAAGACCTCTTTAAAGTGTTCAAGAGCAAAGGTGTCAGTTTAATGACTACATAAGGTACACCTGACCCAAGACATGGTATTTTCAATAACTTCATATGCATGTGAAAGTTGGACAGTTAATAAGAAAGACTATAGAATAATTGATGCATTTGAGTTATGGTGTCAGAGAATATCGAACGTACCATGTATTGCCAAAAGTACAAACCAATCTCTGTTGGAAGAAGTACAGTTAGAATGCTCCTTGGAATCCAAGATGACCAGACTTCATCTTTCATACCCAAGACATATTAACAGGAGGGAGCAATCCCAGGAGAAAGATATTATGTTGGACAAAGTGGAGTGTCAGAGAATAATAGGAAGACTCCAATGAATTGGATTGGCACAGTAGCAGCAGAAATGGGATTAAATATAACAATGATTGTGAGGTTGGCACAGGACTGGGCAGTGTTTCATTCTGTTGTTAATATGGTCACTAAGAGTCACTACCAACAGGATGGAACCTAATAATAAAAATAGAATTTTCAAATTTTTACAATTGCAATAAACTGTATTAACAACGACTGTGTCATGTCATTTTATCAGTATCTTCTTTCAACTTTTATTACCCACATACAGGAAAAGAGCCTTTTATTGTGTGGGAATTATAAAGAATAAGGTTGTCATCGTCATCGTTAAGTGCCTTGGAGTCGGTTCCAAGCCATAGCAACCCTGCACAGGGTTTCCGAGGCTGCAAATCTTTACGGGAGAAGAAAGCCTCATCTTTCTCCCGCGGAGCATCTGGTAGTTTCGAACTGCTAACCTTGAGGTTCGCAGCCCGATTCGTAACCACTAGGCTACCAGAGCTCCTTAAAGAATAAGGTTAGATGTCACATATTAAATAATTTGCTACAACATGGTAGAGATCATGGATTAAAGCTTTGTATGACAGAAAAAAATTAAAGCAGTTGTTATATTTAATAATTTAGGTAAGAGAAAACAAACAATTCTGGTTATGATTGTGATGCTACAAGATATGCACGTGTTTGTTTCTTTTTTGGAATGATTCTTAGTAATCAATTTCATTTTGAAATGTCTTATTTTAGTTCCTGTCCTCCCTCAGAGTTTCTTGTCATTATTGTTGTTAGTAAGTGCCATTGAGTCATTTCTAACTCACAGCGACACTGTATGTTTCTAAGGAGTGGCTGATGTTTATCCAGATGCACCACAACAGGACTTTCTGTTGTCATAAGAAAATAGTAGTTTTCTTCAAATTTTAGACATTAAAATGACTATATCTCATAATTTTTTTTATAAAGTCCAAGCTATTTTTTCCCTATATATATTTCTGCACCCCAGTAATCAGATTCAGTCACCAGATTTAAATCCTCTTTAAAACAGAGGTCACTTCCCTTTATAAATTCAGAAAGAATGATTCCCCAATCATATGCAATGTAGGAATCTTACAGAAAAAAATATCTCCCAAGCCTCCATCAATATTGGTAATATTTTAGTATATATATGTCTAAAGAAGCCCTGGTGATACAATGGTTAAACTCTTACCTGCTAACCTAAAGGTTAATAGTTTGAAAACATCAAGCATTCCACAGAAGAATGATGCGGCAATCTGCTTCCACAAAGATTATAGCCTAGGAAACTCTATTAGGCAGTTCCAGTCTATCTTATAGGATTGCAATGTGTCAGTCCAGGACAATGGATGTATCTTAGTCTAATATTATTTTTCAACTCCTTTTCCCCTAAAATTTTCTTCAGATTATTATTTGTCAAACTTCAAATATGGTTCTTTATTATTTGTTTCCCAATATCCATCAGTTTTAAAATTTATCTGAGGATATCCTCTCCTGTTCAAATTTAATTTAAAGTCTCCCACACAAAATAAAATATATTAAAATACATACATTTTCCTCATCTTCAGGAAATAAGATCCACATCATAAATGATTTTCTCAAAATCCTTCACCTGGCTGATAATTCATTCTTTATGCCACTGAGTATATAAAATTGTCATCTGCTATGTACTAATTGCATGTTGTAGGCTGAATACAGTAGGAATGAAAAAAGAAAAAAACATAGATTGGCTTTAAATATAAATTATGTAGGTAACATAGCAGACATGTATTTTTAGTATAGGTGTAATTTACAAGCATGAAATAACTATACAAATGTTGACCATGCCATGTTAAATTATGAGTGTTAAATAGATTAGAAAGCAATATAAATTCAAAAGTGAGCAAAATTGTTTTTACTAAAATAAATATGGAAAAGTCAGAATATTTCTGGCAATAATAAGCTTTTTTTTTTTAATTTGAGGATTTACATAAATCATCTGACTTTTGCTTTAAAATTTTTCAGTTTCCCAGAAAAGTGAAGTGTACCTTTAGAAAACAATGTAATATAATAAAACTTATCCCCAATTCATAATACTAAGATGTGGATGACTGTGTGTTTGAACAAAGCATCTCCATCCAATGGAGATCTTACTATTTTCATTCATAGAATGAAAATGTGTGTGTCTTTTAAAGAAATGGTTGCCAAATAAGAGTGTTCTTTTTTCTGGAAAACCAACCAATCCATAAACATTTTCCTATTTTTTACAAAGGAACATTTTGGAAACTTTTAAGTAAACTTAGATTGCTGTTATTGTTAGGTGCCATCACGTCAGTACCGACTCATAGTGACCCTATGCATAGCAGAACGAAACACTGCCTGATCCTGGGTCAACCTCACAATTATTGCCACGCTTAAGCCAATGGATGCTGCCATTTTGCCAATACATCTCGCTGGGAGTCTCCTGATATATGTCCACAAATTTTTGTCTTTCTCCAGTTTTGATACTTTTGATGTGTAGAAACTAATTTTTATGTTTTTATTGTTTAGTGCTGTTCAGTCCATTCTCACTCAAAGACCCTATAAAGGGTTTCTGAGGCTTTTAAATCTTAGCAGGAATGGAAAACCTTATATTTCTCTCAAAGGATGGCTGTTGAATTCCAATCATAGACCTTGTGATTCACTGCACAATGTTTATCAGAAGGAGTTAAAACCCCATTGTTTCATCACTATTTATTTATTTACTCATGGTGGTATGCTGTGGAGTAACTTTTGACTCACAGCAACCATGCTTAGGGTTTCTGAGGCTGTAAATCTTTATGGGAGCAGAAAGACTCATCTTTCACTATGGAATGGCTGGTAGTTTTGAATTGCTAACCTTGAGGTTAGGAGACTGGCTCATAACAACTATGCTACTCATGCATACAAACAATTTCAATCCTGTTGTTGTTAGGTGAAGTCCAGTTGATTCTTACATGCAATAGAACAAAACAATACCAGGTTCTGAACCTACCTCACAACTGTTACTATGTTTGAGCCCATTG